>NC_058524.1:123280594-123583624 GCF_904849725.1 Hordeum vulgare subsp. vulgare | reverse complement strand
CAAAGTAAAAGTGAAAGTGGAAACGATAGTTGTGAATAGACCCGGGGGGCGTACTGTTCACTAGTGGCATCTCTCATGAAAGCAAGTAGACGGTGGGTGAACGAATTACTGTCGAGCAATTGATAGAATCGCGCAAAGTCATGACGTTATCTAAGGCAATGATTATATCTATAGGCATCACGTCCAAAACAAGTAGACCGATACTTTCTGCATCTACTACTATTACTCCACACGTCGACTGCTATCCAGCATGCATCTAGTGTATTGATTTTTGCTGTGTATCCCTGGAAAATGCGCCAGAAATACTTCTACTACTGCAACAAAAGACCTTCCAACGGTGCCAGAAATAGGCACGTCGACGGGAGAATACTTGGCTTGATCTTTCTGCTACGGCTACGCCTTAAGGGACTTCCTAGGCAAGTATGCAAAGGGTTTCCCCCGTGTCCTTGGAGCCTTGCGTTGGTGTTCCCTCGAAGCGGAAAGGGTGATGTAGCGTAGCGGTGGGAAGTATTTCCCTCAGTTTGAGAACCAAGGTATCAATCCAGTGGAGGAGTATCTCAAGATCCTGCACAAATACAAAACTTGATCCCAACGCTATGAAGGGGTTGTCAATCCCTTATAGATTGTTTGCCAAGTGAGAACTGAAAGCAACAAAGTAACCAAGCAAAGTAAAAGCGGAGATGTAACGATGGATGTGAATAGACCCGGGGGCCGTAGTGTTTACTAGTGGCTTCTCTCATAAAAGAAAGTAGACGGTGGGTGAACAAATTACTGTCGAGCAATTGATAGAACCGCACAAAGTCGTGACGATATCTATGCAATGATCATTTCTATAGGCATCACGTTCGAAACAAGTAGACCGATACTTTCTGCATCTACTACTATTACTCCAGACGTCGACCGCTATCCAACATGCATCTAGTGTATTATGTCCATAAGAACAGAGTAACGCCTTAAGCAAGATGACATGATGTAGAGGGATAATCTCAAACGAATGATAAAAACCCCATCTTTTTACCCTTGATGGCAACTACTTGATGTGTGCCTTGCTGCCCCTACTGTCACTGGGAAAGGTCACCACATGGTAGAACCCAAAACCAAGCACTTCTCCCATTGCAAGAATCATAGATCTAGTTGGCCAAACAAAACCCAAGACTCAGAGAGACTTACAAGGATATCAAATCATGCATATAAGAAATCAGCAAAGACTCAAATATATATCATAGATAATCGGATCACAAATCCACAATTCATCGGATCCCGACAAACACACCGCCAAAGAAGATTACATCAGATAGATCTCCATGAAGATCATGGAGAACTTTGTATTGAAGATCCAAGAAAGAGAAGAAGCCATCTAGCTACTAACTACGGACCCGTAGGTCTGAAGTGAACTACTCACGAGTCATTGGAGGGGCGATGATGATGATGAAGAAACCCTCCAACTCCAAAGTCCCCTCCGGCAGGGCGCCGGGAAGGGTCTCCATATGAGATCTCACGGAAACGTAAGATTGCGGCGGCGGAAAAGTATTTTTGAGGATCCCCTGATTTTTTGCGGAATATTTGGGAATTTATAGGCCAAAGACCTAGGTCAGGGGGCGGCCAGGGAGGCCACAAGCCTGCCCACCGCCGCCTCCCCTGGTAGCGGAGTGGGGGCTTGTGGGATCCCTGGAGCACACCTGTCTTGGCTTAAAAGCCCCTGGTCTTCTTCCGTTCAGGAAAAAATCATTTCGGGGTTTTTCTTCCGTTTGGACTCCGTTCCAAAATCAGATCTGAAAAGAGTCAAAAAGATGGAAAAAACAGGAACTGGCACTTGGCACTGAATTAATAAGTTAGTCCCAAAAAAGATATAAAAGGTACATAAAACAACCAAAGAAGACAAGATAACAGCGTGAAACCATAAAAAATTATAGATACTTTTGAGACGTATCAAGCATCCCCAAGCTTAACTCCTGCTCGTCCTCGAGTAGGGAAGTGATAAGAATGAATTTTTGATGCTTTCATGCTACCTAGCATAGGTGTTCTTTGTAATTCCTCTTATGTGACGTGAATGTTCAGATCCATTAGATTCAAAACAATAGTTTGCTATTGACGTGGAAACAATAATAATTCAAGCAAACTAGCAAAGTAATCATGAACTTTCAAAATAACAAGGCCAAAAGAAAGTTATCCCTACAAAAGCATATAGTCTGGCTATGCTCTATCATCATTGCACAACGAATTTAAATCATGCACAACCTCGGTATTGGCCAAGTAATTGTTTCACACCTTTACTTTCTCAAATATTTTCAACTCTCATGCAATACATGAGCGTGAGCCATGGTTATAGCACTGTAGATGGTGTGGAATGTGGTGGAGGTTGCAAGAAAAAAGGAGAAGATAGTCACATTAACTAGGCATATCAATGAGCTGTGGAGATGCTCATCAATAGATATCAATGTGAATGAGTAGGGATTGTCATACAATTGATGCACTAGAGCTACGAGTATGTGAAAGCTCTTAAAGAGAACTAGTGGGTGTGCATCCAACTTGCTTGCTCACGAAGACCTAAGGCAATTTTGAGGAAGCCTATCATTGGAATATACAAGCCAAGTTATATAATGAAAATTTCCCACTAGCCATATGGTGGTGACAAAACGAGAGACTCTCAATCATGAAGATCATGGTGCTTAATATGCACAAGTGTGGAAAAAGTGGTAGCATTGTCCCTTCTCAATTTTTCTCTCATTTTTTATTTTTATTTTTGGTGGGATCTTTGGCCTTTTTTATATTGGTGGGATCTTTGGCCTCTTTTTTTATGGGCTTCTTTGGCCTCTTTTATTTCCTCACATGGGACAATGCTCCATTAATGATGATCATCACACTTTCAACTCAAAACTTAGAGCAACTATGACTCTATATGGAATGCCTTCGGTAGTGTACCGTGACAATGATCCAGCATGGCATAGACATCAATGGAAACATCATGCTAGCTATCTTACAATCATGCAAAGGCAAAGTAGACGTGGTGGCACATGTCATGGTGGTAGTTGCATGGCAATATATCTCGGAATGACTTTGAAAAAGCCATAATAGGTAGGTACGGTGGCTGTTTTGAGGGAGGCTAATGGTGGGTTTTGTGCACCGGCGAAAGTTGCACGTCACTAAGAAGATAGTGATGGTGGAAGGTGAAAGTGCATATAAACCATGGACTCAACATTAGTCATGAAGAACTCATATACTTGTTGCAAAAGTTTTATTAGTAATCGAAACAAAGCATTCAACGCATACTCCTAGGGGAAGGGTTGGTAGGTATAAACCATCGCGCGATCCCGACCGCCACGCAAAGGATGACAATCAATATATTAATCATGCTCAGACTTCATCACATAGCAGTTCACCATACGTGCATGCTACGGGAATCACTAACTTCAACACAAGTATTTCTAGATCCACGACACCTTACTAGCATGACTTCAAAATTACCATAACCACAACTCAAAACTAATTGAGATGAATCAAATTTCTCTAACTATTCAATGCACATGAAGGTGGAAGTTTTTGTATCCCTTTGGATAACTACCCCTTTTGAGACTACTTTCAAAGCATAGTTCAACTACCAAGCCACGCACCGCTGCGCTCTAAAAGATATAAGTGAAGCACATAGAGCAAAATTATCTAGCTCAAAACATATAAGTGAAGCACATGTGAGCTGAATTGTCTACCAAAAGATATAAGTGAAGCTCGACAAAATCACGGTGTGTGCATGTCTCTCTCTCTAGGTGTGCAGCAAGGATGATTGTGACACAACAAAAATAAAATACTCCTATGATACAAGACGCTCCAAGCAAAAACACATAACATGTGGTGAATAAAAATATAGCCCCAAGTAACGTTACCGATGGATTGAAGACGAGAGAGGGGATGCCTTCCCGGGGCATCCCCAAGCTTAGGCTTTTACGGAATACCTGAATCCCTTGGGGTGCCTTGGGCATCCCCAAGCTTGAGCTCTTGCCACTCTTTATCTCTTTGTCCATAAGAACTTCACCCAAAACTTGAAAACTTCACAACACGAAACTTAAAGAGAAACTCGTGATAACATTAGTACAAGAAAGCAAACCACCACTTCCTTAGGTACTGTAGAAAACTTAAATTCTACTTGTGCTGATGTTGGGTTACTGTACTTTCAATCTTCCATGGATAATACCCCCCGATACTATCCATAGTTTCATCAAAATAAGCAACCAACACAACAAAAACAAAATCTGTTAACAGCAGACCAGTCTGTAGCAATCTGTATATTTCGTATACCTCTGGTACTTCAAAAATTCTGAAAAATTAGAAAGTCTGAAGAATTTGTGTAGCAATCAGCAGCAAAAAGAATCAACTCAAAAGCTCTTACAGAAAAAAATTAAAATTCTTTTCGTGAGCAGAAAGTTTCTGTCTTTTCCAGCATGACCAAACGATCATCCCCAAGACTAATCCTAACGGTTTTTCTTAGCACAAACGCAAAAAGAAACACAAAAAACACAGTCATAACAGAATTATGAAAGTTTGGAAAACACAAAACAGAAAGAAAAAGGATAGATTCGTTTGGTTGCCTGCCAACAAGCGCTTTTGTTAACGCCCTTAGCTAGGCGAAAGTGATGAAATCACGTATAGTCATCTTTGGTGCTCAAACCATAAGTAGCCCTCATCATAGATTCATAAGGCAATCTTATTTTCTTTCTAGGAAAGTGCTCCATGCCCTTCTCTAAAGGAAATTGAAATCTAATATTCCCTTCCTTCATATCGATGACAACACCAATAGTCCTTAGGAAAGGTCTACCAAGAATAATGGGACATGAAGGATTGCAATCTATGTCAAGTACAATGAAATCCACGGGTACATAGTTCTTATTTTCAACAATAAGAACATCATCGATCCTCCCCATGGGTTTCTTGACAGTAGAATCCGCAAGATGCAAATTAAGAGAACACTCTTCAATCTCATGAAAACCAAGAATATCACATAAAGACTTTGGAATCGCGGAAACACTAGCACCCAAGTCACACAAAGCATTGCACTCATAGTTTTTGATCTTGATTTTGATAATAGGTTCCCACTCATCATTAAGTTTTCTAGGTATAGAGACTTCTAGTTCGAGCTTCTCTTCAAGAGATTTCATCATAGCATCTACGATATGCGCGGTAAAGGCTTTGCTTTGGCTATGAGCATGTGGAGAGTTTGCAATGGATTGCATCAAAGAAATGCATTCAAACAAGGAGCAATTATCATAATTGAATTCCTCAAAATCCAAAGTGGGAGTTTCATTACTACCCAAAATTTTGACTTCTTCTACTCCACTCTCCACACCTTTATCATCAAGATAGGTGGACTCCGAATCATTGGTGCGTTTTTCAACCAAAGTGGATTCATATCCAGCCCCTCCAGAAGTAGGTTGGACACGCGAAAACAAAGATTCAAGAGGAGACACACCAAGCACTTTAAGATCTTCGTGATTTGCATCACTAGAACGCACCCTTTTAAACCATTCATGTCTAGCGCGAATTTGGGCGCTTCTTTCTTTGCTCTCATTCATGGAGATACGCATAGCTTTCAAAGTTTCATCCAAGTTGATCTTGGGAGGAGCGCATCTAACTTTCAAAGCATCAATATCACAAGACATCCTATCAACGCTCTTAGCCAAATCATCTATTTTGAGTAGTTTTTCCTCTATGGACGCATTGAAAATCTTTTGAGAGTTGATGAACTCTTTGATATTACTCTCTAGATGAGAGGGTAATTTGTTGTGATTTCCATAAGTGTTGCTGTAGGAATTTCCATAATTGTTAGAGGAGTTACTAGGAAAAGGCCTAGGAACATAGTTTCCTCTAAAAGCATTGTTGTTGCCAAAATTGTTCCTACCAAGAAAATTCACGTCCAAAATAGCGTTGCTACTCTCAATCAAAGAAGATAGTGGCATGTCATTAGGATCTACGGTAGCGTTTCTACTAGCAACCAAATTCATCAACTCGTCCATCTTAGCACTAAGCGAGTTAATCTCTTCTATAGCGTGCACCTTTTTGCTAGCAGGCGACCTTTGAGTGTGCCACTGAGAGTAGTTGGTCATGATATTGTCTAGGAGTTTTGTAGCGTCTCCTAACGTGATTTCCATGAACGTTCCACCTGAGGCGGAGTCCAAGATACTGCGAGAAGCGGAATTCAAGCCAGCGTAAAAGATTTGTATAATCATCCACAAACTCAAGCCATGAGCGGGACAATTTCTAATCATAAGCTTTATCCTCTCCCAAGATTGTGCAACGTGTTCATGATCAAGTTGCTTGAAATTCATGATATCGTTACGTCAGGATATGATCTTAGCCGACGGAAAATACTTGGATATGTAAGCATCTTTGCACCTATCCCAAGAATCAATACTATTTTTAGGCAAAGAAGAAAACCAAGTTTTTGCGCGATCTCGCAACGAGAAAGGAAAAAGTTTCAACTTAATCACGTCATTATCCACATCTCTTTTCTTTTGCATATCGCAAAGCTCAATGAAGGTATTGAGATGCGATGCGACATCTTCACTAGGAAGGCCAGAGAATTGCTCTTTCATAACAATATTCAGCAAAGCTGCGTTGATTTCATACGATTCTGCACTAGTGGCGGTAGCAATCGGAGTACTAATAAAATCATTATTATTAGTGCTCGAGAAGTCGCAAAGTTTGGTGTTTTCAGACATAATGTCTTCAACAAACAAACAAGCACACAAGCAAGCAATAAACCGGCAAGGGCAAAGCAAAACGGCGAAGGAGAAAGGCGAAAGAAAACGGCAAATGTGAAGTGGGGGAGAGGAAAACGAGAGGCAACTGGCAACAAAAGTAAATGCAAGAGATGAGTTTGTGATACCTACTTGGATAGATCTTGATCTCTCCTCCCCGGCAACGGCGCCGAAAATACTTCTGATGTTTGCTGTGTATCCCCGGCAAGTGCGCCAGAAATACTTCTGCTACTGCAACAAAAGACCTTCCAATGGCGCCAGAAATAGGCACGTCGACGGGAGAATACTTGGCTTGATCTTTCTTCTGCGGCTACGCCTTAAGGGACTTCCTAGGCAAGTATGCAAAGGATTTCCCCCGTGGCCTTGGAGCCTTGCGTCGGTGTTCCCTCGAAACGGAAAGGGTGATGTAGCGTAGCGGTGGGAAGTATTTCCCTCAGTTTGAGAACCAAGGTATCAATCCAGTGGAGGAGTATCTCAAGATCCTGCACAAACACAAAACTTGCTCCCAACGCTATGAAGGGGTTGTCAATCCCTTATAGATTGTTTGCCAAGTGAGAACTGAAAGCAACAAAGTAACAAATCAAAGTAAAAGCGGAGATGTAAACGATGGATGTGAATAGACCCGGGGGCCGTAGTGTTTACTAGTGGCTTCTCTCATAAAAGCAAGTAGACGGTGGGTGAACAAATTACTCTCGAGCAATTGATAGAACCGTGCAAAGTCGTGACGATATCTATGCAATGATTATTTCTATAGGCATCACGTCCGAAACAAGTAGACCGATACTTTGTGCATCTACTACTATTACTCCACACGTCAACCGCTATCCAGCATGCATATAGTGTATTAAGTCCATAAGAACAGAGTAACGCCTTAAGCAAGATGGCATGATGTAGAGGGATAATATCAAACCAATAATAAAACCCCCATCTTTTTACCCTTGATGGCAACTACTTGATGTGTGCCTTGCTGCCCCTACTGTCACTTGGAAAGGTCACCACATGGTAGAACCCAAAACCAAGCACTTCTCCCATTGCAAGAATCATAGATCTAGTTGGCCAAACAAAACCCAAGACTCGGAGAGACTTACAAGGATATCAAATCATTCATATAAGAAATCAGCAAAGACTCAAATATATATCATAGATAATCTGATCACAAATCCACAATTCATTGGATGTCGACAAACACACCGCCAAAGAAGATTACATCGGATAGATCTCCATGAAGATCATGGAGAACTTTGTATTGAAGATCCAAGAGAGAGAGAAGAAGCCATCTAGCTACTAACTACGGACCCGTAGGTCTGAAGTGAACTACTCACGAGTCATTGGAGGGGCGATGATGATGATGAAGAAGCCCTCCAACTCCAAAGTCCCCTCCGACAGGGTGCCGGGAAGGGTGTTCAGATGAGATCTCGCAGAAACAGAAGGTTGCGGCGGCGGAAAAGTATTTTCGAGGCTCCCTCGATGTTTTGCAGAATATTTGGGAATTTATAGGCCAAAGACCTAGGTCAGGGGGCGGCCAGGGAGGCCACAAGCCTGCCCACCGCCGCCTCCCCCTGGTGGCAGAGTGGGGCCTTGTGGGCTCCCTGGAGCCCACCTGGCTTGGCCCAAAAGCCCCGTGGTCTTCTTCCGTTCGGGAAAAAATCATTTCGGGGTTTTTCTTCTGTTTGAACTCCGTTCCAAAATCAGATTAGAAAAGAGTCAAAAACACGAAATAACAGGAACTGGCACTTGGCACTGAATTAATAAGTTAATACCAAAAAATATATAAAAGGTATATAAAACAACCAAAGAAGACAAGATAACAGCGTGAAACCATAAAAAATTATAGATACGTTTGAGACGTATCATGTATTAAGTCCAAAAGAATAGAGTAACGCCTTAATCAAGATGACATGATGTAGATGGACAATCTCATATCTACGATAAAAGCCCATCTTGTTACGCTTGATGGCAACAACAGGATGCGTGCCTTGCTGCCCCTTCTGTCACTGGGAAAGGTCACCACACGGTATGAACCCAAAACCAAGCACTTCTCCCATTGCAAGAATCATAGATCTAGTTGGCCAAACAAAACCCAAGACTCGGAGAGACTTACAAGGATATCAAATCATGCATATAAGAAATCAACAAATACTCAAATATAATTCATAGATAATCTGATCACAAATCCACAATTCATCGGATCTCGACAAACACACCGCCAAAGAGGATTACATCGGATAGATCTCCATGAAGATCATGGAGAACTTTGTATTGAAGATCCAAGATAGAGAAGAAGCCATCAAGCTACTAACTACGGACCCGTAGGTCTGAAGTAGACTACTCACGAGTCATTGGAGAGGCGATGATGTTGATGTAGAAGCCCTCCAACTCCAAAGTCCCCTCCGACAGGGCACCGAGAAGGGTCTCCAGATGAGATCTCGCGGAAACGGAAGCTTGCGGCGGCGGAAAAGTGTTTTCGTGGATGCCTTGATTTTTTCTGGATTTTTAGGGAATTTATGGGCCAAAGACCTAGGGCACGGGAGCGCTGACACGTCCATTTTTCATCATGCTTTCATGTTGATATTTATTGCTTTTTGGGCTGTTATATTACTTGTGGTACCACATTTCTGCCTTTTCTGTCTTATTTTGCAAGGTTTATTTGAAGAGGGAGAATTCAGACAGCTGGAATTCTGGACTGGAAAAGGAGCAAATCCTAGTCCACTATTCTGCACATCTCCAAATGCCCTGAAAAGTTACGTGGATTTTTTCTGGATTATATAAAAAATACTGGGCGAAAGAACTACCGGAGGGGGGCCACCAGGGCTCCACAAGCCCTGCCACCACCACCACCCCCCTAGTGGCGCAGGGCAAGCTTGTGGGCTGCCTGACGGCCCACTAGCTCCCCCCTTTTGCTATGTGAAGGGTTTTGGTCCAGAAAAAATCATACGTGAGCTTTTTCGTGGTTTCGCCGCCGCCACGAGGCGGAACTTGAGCAGATCCAATTAGAGCTCCGACAGGACGATCCTGCCGGGGAAACTTCCCTCCCGGAGGGGGAAATCATCGCCATCGTCATCACCAACACTCCTCTTGTCGGAGGGGAGGCATCTTCATCAACATCTTCATCAGCACCATCTCCTCTCCAATCCCTAGTTCATCTCTTGTAACCAATCTTCGTCTCGCAACTCCGATTGGTACTTGTAAGGTTGCTAGTAGTGTTGATTACTCTTCGTAGTTGATGCTAGTTGGAATACTTGGTGGAAGAGTTTATGTTCATATCCTTGATGCTATTCATTACACCTCTGATCATGATTATGATTATGTTTTGTGAGTAGTTACTTTTGTTCCTGAGGACATGGGATAAGTCATGTTAATAATAGTCATGTGAATTTGATATTCGTTCGGTATTTTGATATGTTGTATGTTGTCTTTTCCTCTAGTGGTGTTATGTGAACGTCGACTACATAACACTTCACCATATTTGGGCCTAGAGGAAGGCATTGGGGAGTAGTAAGTAGATGATGGGTGGCTGGAGTGACAGAAGCTTAAACCCTAGTCTAAGCGTTGCTTCGTGAGGGGCTGATTCGGATCCACTAGTTTAATGCTATGGTTAGACTTTGTCTTAATTCTTCTTTTGTAGTTGAGGATGCTTGCGAGAGAGGTTAATCATAAGTGGGATGATTGTCCAAGTAAGGGCAGTACCCAAGCGCCGGTCCACCCACATATCAAACTATCAAAGTAACAAACGCGAATCATATGAACATGATGAAACTAGCATGACAAAAATTCCCATGTGTCCTCAGGAGCGTTTTTCCTCTTATAAGACTTTGTTCAGGCTTGTCCCTTGCTACAGAAGGGATTCGACCACTTGCTGCACCGTTGCTACTACTTGTTACTTGTTACTTTTTGCTCGCTACATTTCACCTCACTACACAGTCACTTGTTACCGCTACTTTCAGTGCTTGCAGTTATTACCTTGCTGAAATCCGCTTATCAGAGCCTTCTGCTCCTCATTGGGTTCGACACTCTTACTTATCAAAAGGACTACGATTGATTCCCTATACTTGTGGGTCATCAAGACTCTTTTCTGGCGCCGTTGCCGGGGAGTGAAGCGCCTTTGGTAAGTGGAAATTGGTAAGGAAACATTTATATGATGTGCTGAAATTTATTGTAACTTGTCACTATGGAAACTGTTCCTTTGAGGAGTTTGTTCGGGGTATCTTCACCACGAACGAAAGCATGAGGAGTTGCTCCTCAACCTGAGGTACCTACTTAAAATATCTTTTATGAAATTCCGTCGGGTATGCTTGAGAAACTGCTGGCTAATCCTTTCACAGGAGATGGATCTTCACATCCAGACTTGCATCTAATCTATGTAGATGAAGTTTGTGGTTTATTTAAGCTTTCAGGTTTGCCCGAGGATGAGGTAAAGAAGTAAGTCTTTCCTTTATCTTTGAAGGGTAAGGCATTGACATGGTATAGGCTATGTGATGATACTGTATCATGGGGCTACAATCGGTTGAAATTGGAATTTCATCAAAAGTTCTATCCTATGCATTTAGTACATCGTGATCGGAACTTTATTTATAACTTTTGGCCTCATGACAGGGAAAGCATAGCTCAAGCTTGGGGGAGGCTTAAATCAATGCTATATTCATGCCCCAATCATGAGCTCTCGAGAGATATTATCACTCAAAACTTTTATGCTCGGCTTTCTCATGAAGATCGTACCATGCTTGACACTTCTTGTACCGGTTCTTTTATGAAGAAGGATATTGATCCCAAGTGGAATTTATTGGAGAGAATCAAAGGCAACTCTGAAGATTGGGAGCTGGAGGAAGGTAAGGAGTCAGGTATGAATTTCCAGTTTGATTGCGTTAAATCTTTTGTTGAGACAAACACTTCTAGAGATTTTAGCGCTAAGTATGGACTTGACTCTGAGATAGTAGCTTCTCTATGTGAATCTTTTGCTGCTCATGTTGATCTTCCCAAAGAGAAGTGGTTTAAATATCATCCTCCTGTAGAAAGCAACATAGCCAAAACCAATCTAGTTGAGGAGAAAGTCATTGCTTTTAGTGATCCTGTTGTTCCTTGCGCTTACACTGAGAAACCACCATACCCTGCTAGGATAAAGGATTATTCTAAAGCTCCAACTGTGATACGTAGGGGTTACATTAGATAACTTGCACCCCCTGAGGATATTAGAGTTGAACCTAGTGTTGCTATTATGAAAGATCTCTTAGCCGAAGACATATATGGGCATGTTATCAAATTCTGTGAGGACTCCGCTAGAATTGCTAAACCTCACGCGAAAGACAAACACGGACCTGTAGTTGGCCTGCCCGTTGTTTCTGTTAAGATAGGAGATCACTGTTACCATGGTTTATGTGATATGGCAGCTAGTGTTAGTGCAATACCCCGTTCTCTATATGATGAAATCAAAGATGAGATTGCACCTGCTGAGTTAGAACCCATTGATGTCACTATCACGCTAGCTAATAGAGACACTATTTGCCCTCTAGGAATTGTGAGAGACGTAGAAGTCCTGTGTGGTAAGACGAAGTATCCTACTGATTTCCTCGTCCTTGGTACTGCACAAGATAGCTTTTGTCCCATCATATTTGGTAGACCCTTTCTCAACACTGTCAATGCTCACATTGATTGCATTAGGCAGACTGTCACAGTAAGTTTCGAGGGTGTGTCTCATGAATTTAACTTCTCCAAGTTTGGAAGACAAACCCATGAAAGAGAGTCGTTTGGTAGAGATGAAATCATTGCTCTTGCCTCTATTGTCGTACCTCCTACGAATCCTTTAGAGCAATATCTGCTTGAGCATGAAAATGATATGCATATGGAGGAGAGAGATGAGATAAATAAAATTGTGTTAGAACAATATCCTATTCTCAAGAATAATCTGCCTGTTGAACTGCTTGGGGATCCTCCCCCACCAAAGGGTGATCCTGTGTTCGAGCTTAAACAGTTGCCTGATACTCTTAAGTATGCCTATCTTGATGAGAAGGAGATATATCCTGTCATTATTAGTTCTCTCCTCTCAGAGCGCGAAGAGAAGAAGTTACTAAAAACTCTGAGGAAGCACCGCGCTGCTATTGGATATACTCTTGATGATCTTAAGGGTGGTAGTCCTACTCTATGTCAGCACAAGATTAAAACCGATCCTGAGTTTAAACCAGTTGCTGATCATCAAAGGAGATTAAATCCTAAGATGAAAGAGGTCGTTAGAAAAGAAATATTAAAGCTTCTAGAAGCAGGAATCATTTATCCTGTTGCTCATAGTGATTGGGTAAGTCCAGTACATTGCGTTCCTAAGAAGGGAGGTATCACCGTCGTTCCTAATGATAAGGATGAACTAATCACACAAAGGATTATTACTGGCTATAGGATGGTGATAGACTTTTGGAAACTGAACAAGACAACCAGGAAAGATCATTATCCTTTGCCATTTATCGACCAAATGCTAGAAAGGCTATCAAAACACACACACTTCTGCTTTCTAGACGGTTATTCAGGTTTCTCGCAAATACCTGTTGCACAATCTGATCAGGAGAAAACCACTTTCACTTGCCCCTTCGGTACCTTTGCTTATAGGCGTATGCCTTTTGGCTTATGCAATGCACCTGCCACCTTTCAAAGATGTGTGATGGCTATATTCTCTGACTTTTATGAAAAGATTGTCGAGGTTTTCATGGATGACTTCTCTGTTTACGGGTCTTCCTTTGATGATTGCCTCAGCAACCTTGATCGAGTGTTACAGAGATGCGAAGATACCAACCTCGTATTGAATTGGGAGAAGTGCTACTTTATGGTTAGTGAAGGCATCGTCTTAGGACACAAAATCTCTGAAAGAGGCATTGAAGTTGATAAGGCTAAGGTTGATGCAATTGAGAAAATGCCTTGCCCCACAGATATCAGAGGTATACGCAGTTTCCTAGGTCATGCTGGTTTCTATAGAAGGTTCATTAAAGACTTCTCTAAGATTTCTAGGCCTCTTACCAACCTCTTGCAGAAGGATGTTCCTTTTGTTTTTGATGAGGATTGTGAGGAAGCCTTCAAAGTACTTAAGAAGGCTTTGATAGCCGCACCTGTTGTTCAACCACCTGACTGGAACTTTCCCTTTGAAATCATGTGCGACGCTAGTGATTATGCTGTTGGTGTTGTTCTAGGACAAAGAGTTGACAAGAAGTTGAATGTCATTCACTACGCTAGTAAAACTCTAGACAGTGCCCAAAGAAACTATGCCACTAGGGAAAAGGAGTTTTTAGCAGTTGTGTTTGCATGTGAAAAGTTCAGATCTTATATAGTTGACTCCAAAGTCACTATTCACTCTGATCATGCTGCTATTAAGTACCTTATGGAGAAGAAGGATGCTAAGCCTAGGCTGATCAGATGGGTTCTCCTGCTACAGGAATTTGATTTGCACGTCGTTGACCGAAAGGGTGCTGATAACCCTGTAGCAGATAACTTGTCTAGGCTAGAGAATGTCCTTGATGACCCACTACCTATTGATGACAGCTTTCCTGATGAGCAATTAAATGTCATCCGCACTTCACATAGTGCACCGTGGTATGCCGATTACGCAAACTATATCGTAGCCAAATACATACCACCCAGTTTCACCTATCAGCAAAAGAAGAAATTCTTCTTTGATTTGAGACACTACTTTTGGGATGATCCTCACCTTTATAAGGAAGGAGTAGATGGTGTTATTAGACGTTGTGTGCCTGAACATGAACAGGGATAGATCTTGCAGAAGTGTCATTCCGAAGCCTACGGAGGACACCACGCTGGAGATAGAACTGCCCATAAGGTATTGCAATCAGGTTTCTATTGGCCCACTCTCTTCAAGGATGCCCGTAAGTTTGTTTGTCTTGTGACAAATGCCAAAGAATAGGGAACATCAGTAAGCGTCAGGAAATGCCTATGAACTATTCACTTGTCATTGAACTATTTGATGTCTGGGGCTTTGATTATATGGGACCCTTCCTGAGTTCCAATGGGTACACTCACATCTTAGTTGCTGTGGATTATGTCACCAAGTGGGTAGAGGCTATTCCCACTGAAAATGCTCATCACCACACCTCTATTAAGATGCTTAAAGAAGTCATTTTTCCAAGATTTGGAGTCCCTAGATATCTGATGACTGATGGCGGTTCACACTTCATTCATGGTGTTTTCCGCAAGATGCTCGCTAAGTATGATGTCAACCATAGAGTTGCATCTCTTTATCATCCTCAGTCCAGTGGTCAAGTGGAGTTGAATAATAGGGAGTTCAAATTGATCCTACAAAAGACCGTCAATAGATCTCGAAAGAATTGGTCTAACAAACTTGACAATGCACTAGGGCTTAAGGACTGCCTATAAGAATCCCATGGGCATGTCGCCGTATAAAATGGTTTACGGTAAGGCCTGTCATTTACCTCTTGAGCTGGAACACAAAGCTTATTGGGCAATCAAAGAGCTCAACTTCGATTTCAAACTTGCCGGTGAGAAGCGGTTGTTTGATATCAGCTCATTAGATGAATGGAGGGCCCACGCATATGAGAATGCCAACTTGTTCAAGGAAAAGGTTAAGAGATGGCACGAGAAACGAATACAGAAATGAGAGTTCAATGTAGGTGATTATGTCCTGCTATACAATTCTCGTTTGAGATTCTTTGCAGGCAAGCTTCTCTCTAAATGGGAAGGTCCTTACGTTATCGAGGAAGTATATCGTTCCGGTGCCATCAAAATCAATAACACGGAAGGAAATTTTCCTAGAGTGGTAAATGGGCAAAGAATCAAGCATTATATCTTCGGTACTCCCATAAATGTTGAGACCAAAATCATCAATGTCATAACTCCAGAGGAGTACATAAGGGATTTTATCAGCCTGTTTCAGACCCTGAAAACGAAGAGGTATCTGTTTTGGTAAGAAATTGGACTCCGATGCTTTTCCAATAGGAAATTTTCTCCGTTTTGGAATTTTTGGAAAATTAGAAAAATAAAAAGTAGTCCGGAGAGCGCACGAGGCGGCCACAAGCTTGGAAGCCGCCACCTACCCCTAGTGGCGGATGGAGGGCTTGTGGGCACCTCGTGTGCCTCCCAGACTCCGTTTTCTTGCGGAGCACTCCTTCTGGTCCAGAAAAAATCAATATATATTCGCTCGAAGGTTTTGATCTCCGTATCGCAGTCTTCCTCTGTTTTCGTTTCGAGCTTGTTGTCTGCCGTAGATTTAGGTCAAGATGTCTTCTCAAGATTCTGAAGAAGAGATCTATGTGGCCGATGATCGTGCTAACTCTAGGATTAATGGGGACCCGGAACCATATGGCTGGACCACTGACGAGGAAGAGGACTATGAGCCCAAGGGGAAGGAACAAACGAGTTCCGATGAAGAGGAAGCTCCTCTACTTCAACCTGGACGCACTCATGTGGAGTTCAAGAAGTCAAGCCTCCATGACCAAAGGAAGAATCCTAAGACCTTGTTTATCCCTTCTCGTTTCTTGCAGGAGAGTAAGCAGGAACTTTGCCATAGAGTGTTGAAACTTGAGGAGGAAAATGACGATCTAAGGGAGCAGAACTTTTTGCTCAAGTGGAAATTAGAGAAGCTCAAGACTGCTTCAGCAACTCCACCACCATCACCACCAAAGGAAGACAACTAAGCATTGGTATGGGCAATCCCCTTGGCTTCTGCCAAGCTTGGGGGAGTTGCCGTGGTATCGTATCACCTTTATATATTTTGCTTTTACCTTTGTTTTAGTTCTTTCCTTTTCAGTTTTTATTTCTTCTCTTAGAGGAATAAGTCTTTAGTTTTTAGTTTGAGTCTTTTGCTTTTGTCTCTCCCCCGATGTATTCGAGCTTACGAGCTATATAATAAAGAGTGTCTTAGTCAAGGGCTTTGCTTTGTGCCATGATCAAAAGTATGAAAAGAAAGATAGCATGAAAGATCATGAGACGATCTTATGGAAAGTGATAACTTCACTTATGACACGTATGATGATGGAAACTTGTTGAGGATAAAACAACATAGACCTCAGTCATTGTTGCAATTAATAAGAAGTAATAAGGAAAGAGAGGTTCACATATAAATATATCATCTTAGACACTTTTTACAATTGTGAGCACTCACCTAACTATTACATGCTTAGGAGTAGATGTTGGACAAGGAAGACAACATAATGAATTGTGTTTGCTTGGTTCCAAACAATGTTATATGATTAGAGATCCCTTAGCATGTGACGATTGCTTCCACCTAATATTAGCCAAAACTCCTGCACCAAGTAGAGATACTACTTGTGCATCCATAAACCTTCAACCCAGTTTTGCCATGAGAGTCCACCATACCTACCTATGGATTGAATAAGATCCTTCAAGGAAGTTGTCATCGGTGCAAGCAATAAAAATTGCTCTCTAATATGTATGATCTATTAGTGTGTGGAAAATAAGCTTTGTACGAACCTGTGATGAGGAAGACATAAAAGCGACATACCGCATAATAAAGTTCTGTATCATAGGAGGCAATATAAAGTGACGTTCCTCCCCACTAAGAGAACACACATTCAAACCTGAAAAGCGCATGACAACCTCTGCTTCCCTCTGCGAAGGGCCTATCTTGTACCTTTACTTTTTGCCCTTGTAAGAGTCATGGTGATCTTCACCAATTCCCTATTTTTGCCTTTGTCTTGGCTACCGTCACATGCTTGGGAAAGATTTATATTCATATATAAACTTGGAGTTGAGTACTTATGATTTATTGTTGTTGACTTTACCCTTGAGGTAAATAGTTAGGAGGCAAAACTATAAGCCCCTATCTTCCTCTGTGTCCAGCTGAAACTTTGACACCATGAGTACCACGTGAGTTGTAACAATTGTGGAAAACAAAAGAGATGATTGAGTATGTGGGTTTGCCTTACAAGCTCTTATTTGACTCTTTCTGATGTTGTGATAAATTGCAATTGCTTCAATGACTATGGACTGTTGTTGGTTACTTCTCGGTAAGGTTTTTGCTTCATACTTTGCTTTGTGAAGGAATTGTTACTTTCCCATAAGAATCTTTATGATGTATTGTTGTTCTATGTGTTATCATGATGCCCTCATGTCCATATTATGTTTTACCGACACCTTCGTCCCTCAACATGTGGACATGTTTATGGAACTTGGTTTTCGCTTAAGGACAAGCGAGGTCTAAGCTTGGGGAGTTGATACGTCCATTTTGCATCATGCTTTCATGTTGATATTTATTGCTTTATGGGCTGTTATATTACTTTGTGGGACCATATTTATGCCTTTTCTCTCTTATTTTTCAAGGTTTATTTGAAGAGGGAGAATTCAGGCAGCTGGAATTCTCGACTGGAAAAGGAGAAAATCTTAGTCCACTATTATGCACAACTCCAAATTCCCTGAAAATTTACGTGGAATTTTTCAGGATTATATAAAAAATACTGGGCTAAAGAAGTACCAGAGGGGAGCTACCAGGGGGGAGAAGTATGAAGCATAAACTTTATTGACAGTCAACAAACTACTTTCTTAGTCATTGAGACAATCATAATTCATCATATTTTAGAGAAGAGTCTATGTAAGAGCTTTCATTTTAGCAAGTTCACATACTCAACTATTATTTAATCTTCTATGATTTCTAACACTCATTGCACATTTTTGGAGCTAATGTTTTCATCGAACACATATGAAGATATGGGCTTTATTATTTTTTGCCACCCAGCTCATTTACCTCAACGTCAACAATAATGAATCATGATCACCTACATCCAATCTTATATCAGAGGAAGCTATTTCGAAATGTCACAATGAATAACTTCAGCTGGGCAAATATGTACTGATGAGTAACACACCTTCTTTTTCCACGCCCATGGGATTGATCACCTTGTGATTGCCACAACAGACTACCTCTTCTCACCATCCCTCGAAGATTTTTGTCAAGCCATTGATTTTATCCACCGTAAGTTCATGCCATTTCTTAGACGCAAGTGATAAATCATTAGAACTACATATCAGTTCTCCTTGTGTTATGGAGTGTTTTCCTCCCGCAATAAGAATAGCTTGAAAAATGCTCTTATATTATGGGACGGAGGGATTAGATGATAGCTTGCGGTCAACTTTATAAAGAACCAAGTATTGTGTGCATTGTCTGTTAGGTTGTCAGTATCTCATGGAGTAGGTATAACAATATATAGGTTGCAAAACTATCTTTTAATGCAAACTTCCTTCTCAATAGCAAGATGAGTAATTCGTTTGCTGTCGATGTGGATGACATCATGCATGACAGTAAGTGGAATGGGCAATATAAATGCCTTTGACAAATAAACTGAGACTCCGTTTAAAAAGTTGGAATTTATGTAGACAAGGATATTACACTACGAAAGAATGGCTACATATTCTGCTCGTTCTTGAGCGCATGGTTTATGTGCAGAAGCCACATTTCTCAACAGTACACTTTATTGGTAAATTATCAAGAAACTACACAGGAATTTATAGTTATTTTCTCTGCGGGGTCTTTGGAGTTAGGCCGTGACAACATGTATCAATTCTTCACATTACCTTATACAAAACCCTTCACTTTGTAATACTGATTAATATATGAAAGTACACATGAGATTATTATGGAATTTTTATGTTATGTGGCACAATTTCCCTTTCTCTCAATAACACAGCAATTTCAATTGTAAATTGAAGTGAGGTTATACTCGGAAGGGCACAACTTGTTTTTGTTGCAACATACTATTTGGTTAATTATCAGGATTTATGTAGCAAATGTTGATGTTTGATTTTTTTATGGATTTAGTTTTATTAAAGCAAAGAGTGACGTTGCTCCTGAGGACATACATGCTCTTGTAGAGCTTGGGTTTGGAATATTTCATGCATTGCAGAATAAGTTTGTCGTCCAGGTAATGACCTGCCATTAATGATTTATATATGTTTAGTTAAGATCTTTTGTTCTTTGGTGATATACTCTTTTGGTTGGTAAATAATTTGTAACCAGATAAAATAGGGAGGTTTGCTCATCAGGCTTTTCAAAAAGCATGCGGAGAGACTTTCACTTGATGTGCAATGGAGGCCACTTTACGAGACATTGATACAGACCCATTTCAAGAAGTACAGTTCTGAACACACACATATTTTCTGGTGTCGAAAGAACTATATAAATTAACATGGTGAATGTCATGATTATTTCAGAAACATGGGCCCTGAGGGCTGGAAAGTAAGACAACAACACTTCGAGACCATCACCAGCTTAGTACGTGCCTCTAGGACTTTCTTTCCTGAAGGTGCAACTGCTGAGATTTGGTTGAAATTCAGGTTTCGCAGTTTCTGTTTGGCATATTCAGCACCAGTGTTTATTTTTCCTCGCATACTGCTGCATTTTTGCTTCTATGCTTCATTATTTTTTCTTGATTCATTGGCATATTATCCGGTGAAAATGCTAATTGGTCAAAACCCTGTTAAAATCCAACTTGGGACCTATCTCCGTTGATGAACAGGCTCAAGAAGAGAGGGAGACTAGATAACCTTTATTTATTCCTTTCCTTAACAAGATGTACTTGCACGCATCGCTTAACTGAAACTTTCCCAGCAATATTCACTAGCAAAATTTTTCTTATTCCCTATCTAAGTAGTTGTTATCTTGTCTCAACTATGGAACCAAAAAGTAAGGAGTCATTGTTTTCTAATCAGCGACGGGGTAACACTTGCTATATATTCTTGTACCGTTTATTGATGGAGAAATGGTGCTTAGCTACTCCCGAGTTTGGGTACATGCTTATTGGGTACATGCTAGATTATATGCAAGTTTGGGGACATGTACCATGCCCATGCAAGTTTGGGGCCTGACTTCTAGGACTCCCGAGTGCTATGCTACACCTCTGTTAGGTTAGAGACTTGAGCGTCATGATTGGGCTACTTTTTATATTACTAGAGTGTAGGACCAATATATACCTCTTTTTGCCCTGAGCATGGAATGGAACAATAAAGTTGCATTGAGGCTCAATGATGGCAGCAGACTCTAACTTCCAAGCTTGAACATGACTTGACCAGCCTACGATGCCCGCTGTAACTCCTATGGATGGCCTTACCGCCATCATCAGTCCTTCAACTTGTCAAGATGAAAAGCAACATGAATTCAAGAAGGAACTAATTAATTTTTTCCAAGACTGACTTGTTTTTTGTATCTTCGCTCCAAGTTTGTATCTCCACCATGTTCACTTGTATCATCCAAGAAAATTAGACATTCTAAAATCTTCATCGGATGTTTGATTCCATTTTTACTATAAAATAGACTAAATAGGCTATGCCATTATATTCTCTATGAAGAAGTTGTTCATCCAGTCGATTGTCCTTTATCTCTAACATGTACCTATACAATTGTGATTTTTACTTGGTGTGCTCGAACTTCAGACATCCACAAAAGATAATTGATAGGTTTGTATTTCCCCTTTCCTCTTTTCTTTAGAGATAATAAGGCGGTCATCGAATAATATGATTTTAAATTTTTATACTCGCTTGAACTTCATGTTTATGGACACGTGCGTTGCACGTGCACTGTTACTAGTATATATATATATATATATATATATATATATATATATATATATATATATATATATACTAGCAAAAGGGCCCATGCGTTGCAACGGGAGAAAGAAATACCACACGGCACACGCTCTTAATTTATAAAAAATGTCTATAATTTGAGAATTTATAGTTACGATACAAATAAAGATGGTCTTATCCTATGAAAATGCAGTTCAAAATTTCACAGGTCTTCTATTTTAACGCGGCTTGCATGTAGATTTAATACGTACAAAGAATCAGTCAAGTGACCTTCAGTTTCATCTCTAATACTGATTTTGTTGACGTATTCATCCCCAACCCGGATGAGTACCGGTATGAAAGAAAGACGAATAATGACTTATTTATTAAGATTGCACCCTAGATAGTATTTTTATTAAACGTTTAACGGATAAAATAATATCATATTTAAATTCTACATATTTTTCTAATCAAATTCCATGTATAATATGTTAAATTTGAAGTTACGGTTTAAAAAATATGAGTATTTTAAAAAATATTTAATATATACTACGAGTTTAATGTCATAAACAGTAAGGACTTTTTTATAAAATCATCTCGTTGGGTTTTCCGACGAAAACGATAGCCTCTTTATTATTAGGTAAAGATATATAAATTCTATTAATATCCCTGCGTGAGGAATAAGTAATTCCTCACCCGAGTCGATCGACCGAGCCACCGAGGATAGACCGGCTTAAAAACAGATGGAAAATTATGTCTGTAAAACTATGTCGACGGAAATGGTTGGGCCTTTGCTGGTCGGTAGGAGGTAGCCCACTCACCCACCTTTTCCAATCAGGTGCGAGCGGTTTTCACGGGCTCGCACAGGTGTTCATCTCTTCCGACCCCTCTCCTTCCTGGCGACAGCGGCGACACTGGAGGCAGCGACGGCGACAACGGCGGCACCGAAGGGACCAACTAGAGGCGAGGGCTACTCTCCTCTCTCACGCGTGAAGTTCAAGTATCTCAAGCGGTAGCGAACAGGAGACGATGTAGGCAGTGCAACGATCCGACGCGAGCTGGGCGGCGACAATGGCCTTCTCCGGCATCGCTCTCTACCTTCGGCTTTCTTCTCGCCGGTGAGGTTTCCCTCCCTTCCTCCTCCATGAATTTCTGAATTTCTAGGGTTAGGGTTCTTGGTTTTTGGGAGCGAGGCAGAAGAATAGAAAGAAGACAAAGAAAGGAAAAGAGAGAAGATAGGATCTTGCATACTGTAAAGGTGATGCAGGTTCATGGTGGAGACTGGCGCTCGGAGGTGGGATCAATTCTAGGAGAAGGTGGATATCATGGTGTAGGAGGAGAAGAAGGCCACGTAGATGGTGGCGAGAGAGGAGAAGGAGCTGAAGGCTGTGGAGGAGGAACAACAGTACTGTATCTTCTTAGATCCAGCCAAAGGCGATGGCCCTATTAATTTCTGTTATAGATAAACCGTTCCTTCTTTTCTTCCTTGGAGCTCCACCGTTTTGAACGATCTGGACTGTCACCTAGTACTCAGCCTGGACGTACCGAGCGGGCTTTTAGGCCCGCTCGTGGCCCGTTCAATTTTGGCCCGCTCGGTCCTGGACCGACAAGAAAACAGTCCGGTCCGGGCCCAGATATTCAGACCGAAAAAAAATCGGTCCGGTCCGGTCTTTAACCGGGCCGAACGAAAGGACCGAGCCCAATAACCAGAAGAACAAAAGCAGAGGAACGGCGGCTCGGCCCTCGCTCGTCTTCTCCTCTTCCTCGTTACACAGAGGAACGGCGGCTCCTCCTCCTCTCCCTAACCCTAACCCTAAGGCGACGGCGCCGTCGGCCGCGCCTCCGATCACCGACGAGACCACGCCGTCGATCCCTCCACTCTTAGTCCAAGCTGGAGGATCATCCTCACGTCGGGGTCGCAACAAGACCACGCCGTCGATCCCGCCGGCGACCTGGAGGATCATCTTCTTCCCAGACCTAGCGACGGCGCCGTCGCACGTCGCCCCATCCGGCCGTCCATCTCCAATCTCCGTCGCCACCTGGACCTCTCCTACCACGCCGTCGGTCCCGCCTTCTCCTGTTGTCGTCATCTCGTCAACCACCACCTCCTCGTTTGCACCTGCACGCGAAGGAATGAGGAGTGGAGGAGCCGCGAAGCCGAGGAGGGAGCACCGCGGCTGCACCTGCACGCCGACGTCGAGACGTCGACCATCGTCGACCACCTCCTCCCGTTGGCTGTCCGCCGTTGACCACAAAGCTGGAGGACACGGGGGAGTAGCACCTGCACCTCACGTCGACGCCGTCAGTTGTTCATTCTGCACTTCGTATGATCTTTCTTCAGTTGGCATCTTTCTTCAGTTGGTAATTTTCGAGTTTGCTTGCTTATTTTTTGTCCATTTGAATCTCTTTTACAACCTAACGATCTATATGTTTAAATTTACTGTCAAAGAGTTCTAAAACACCTCCCATCTCACTCCCAGGAACGAACTGCAGCCGGTCCATTCGGTCCCGTCGGTCCTCACCGAGCTAAGCTGCAGCCGGTCCGGTTCAGAGAAACAGGACCGCAAGTAACATCGGTCCGGTCCGGGCCGGGCCAGCTGCGGCCGGTCCAAAGCGAGGCTCGGTCAGGGACCGGACCGGCCCGGACCGTGTCCACCCTGACCTAGTACTGAGAAATACCATGTTTGGCCATTTTAACTTAGAATGGAGTTGGGATACTTCTACTATATCTGTATTACTATGGTCATCCCATCATTGTGTATATGCTGTGTTGCAGAACGCACATAGGGAACTCAAAAAGGGTAAAGTAAAAAAATGTGAAAAAACAAGCCTCGTAGTGAAGAATCTTGCCCCCAAAAGAAGCCCAAAGCATTCAAGCCCAAGTAACTGTGATCTTAATGCACAATGTCACCGGCTTGCTGATTGGGAATGTAATGTTTTGTTAGTTTTTTAGTTAGTCGAGCCACTGCCATCGGGGCCGATCATACTCTGAACAGATTGAAATTTAAACCTTTCGATTATCTAATCTTACCAAAGAACAGAAATGTGTCTTTTCTTAAACTTGAATCGTCCTGGTAAAAGTATGTATTTTCACTTTCACCTGCAGTTGTCTCTATGTGGAAGGCGAAGTTTCTCTAGGTGCAGACCTAAACAATAGTGAGACATTGTAGGCGCAGACGTGAATAATAGTGAGACATGGTAGCAACTAGCAGACGTGAATAATAGTGAGACATGGTAGCAACTAGCGAAAAGTGCAAGATGCATGATCAACTTTTCTTTTTCCAATTCATTGTACATTTGTTGCTCTTTGACACCTCCTTGAAAGCACTGCATACAGCTGCAGTTTGGTTCTCATATTTTCACACTGTGCTTAAGGCGAACAATGGATGGCTAAGCACCTATTTATTTCTAGTTTTGATCTGTTGATACACACCGCTGGGCGTGATCATATTTTACATTGATGTAAAGAAGCAATGCAATCTATATCGCATGCAAGTTTGGAAAATGTATTATTTGTACATGCTCCTATTTTATGTTGGCCCCACATCTCTTAACTCATCTCTCAAATTTCTTACATCGGCTGGCGAATGTGGGCAGACTCTGAATGGTATGCTAGTTTTCATACGTGGTTGGTTGGAAACCTTATGGTGGTGGACGCTGACCCTCTCCCAAACTTTCAATATTCATGGAAGCTGCAAATTGTAGTTAGATTTATTTCAGTTGCCCAGAGGTGGACACTGACCCTCATCCTGTTAACAAACCTTGTACATACATGCAATACCGTTGTAACTACTAGCTAGAATATAGGATCTCCACCGGCTACTCTCCTCACCTGACGGGAGTCTCCCCCTATATGTACATGTAACACTGATGAGAGGAAAGCAAGACACATTCTCTCCAATCTATTTCATCTAACTTGGTATAAGATACCATGGCCTTCGAGGACATTCTCGGCGATCAGCTCCCGCCGCCGCAACGGCCGCCGCGGCATTCGAGGACATTCTCGGCGATCAGCTCCCGCCGCCGCAACGGCCGCCGCGGCAACACCTCCAGCTTCCTCCCCGGTCCTCTCCACCACCACCGCTGCTACCTCTGCTGCCCTCTCCACCATGGTCACTCCACACACCCTTCATGCCAACCACTCCCTTCTCAATTTCCATCAAGATCACATCTCCAACCACATCACCTTCAAGCTGGATCCTGCCCTCAACAATTACATCAAGTGGCGCACCTTCTTCACCTGTGTTTTTCGCCAACACCACGTCGAGGACCATGTCCTCCGTCCTCCTCCACCTTCCCCCGACGCTGCCTAGCTTGCCGCCGACCAGCGTGTCATGCTATGGATCCTCTTCACCCTCGTCGATTCCCTCCTCGACCTCATCATGGGCGGCGCTGTCGACGCCTACATCGCCTGGACGCGCGTCCGGCACTACTTCCGGGCCAACCAGGGTGCCCAGTATCTCCATCTCACACGCCAGTTTCGCACCCTCAAACAGGGCGATCTCCCTGTGTTTGACTACGCCCGCCGCTTGAAGGCTCTCGCCGATGGCCTCGCGGATACGGGCCACTCCGTCTCCGACCACGACCTTACCATGCAGCTCCTTCATGGCCTCGATGCCCGCCTCGACACCATCCGCACCCTCCTCGGTGACACGGGTCCCCTGCCCTCCTTCGCCGCCACGCGCTCTCGGCTGGATCTTGCGGAGTACAACATCAACCTCCGCACTGCCGAGGCCGGCTCCACCGCCCTCACCATCTCTGGCGGCCCTGGCTCCTCCCAGGACCGTGGCGATCGCGATGGCCATGGCCCCGGCGGCCCTGGCGGACACGGTGGTCCAGGCGGTTCTCGTGGCTCTGGCGGCGGTGGTCGTGGCCGTGGCCGCTCTGACTCCGCTGGTCGTGGCCCTCCCCCGCAACCCGTCCCGTGGACTGGCTACTTCGCCCCCTACGGCATGGCGCTCCCGGCACCCCGCCCCGCTTGGGTTCCTCCCAACGCCGCCGGCATCTTGGGTCCCCGTCCCGGCATTCACTCCCAGGCGTACCCCCTCATGATCTCGGGTCCGTCCCCGGCGTTCCATTCTCCTACCGCGCCGGCCCAGTACCACCCCGGCACCGCCACCTGGGATCAGGCGGCCTTGTTCCACCACGCCCCTAGTCAGCAGGGCGTCCCCAACCTTGGCGCCGACTGGGTCCTCGACTCCGGCGCTACCACGCACGTCACCGTCAACCCTGGTAATCTCTCCTCGTTTCGTCCTTTCCCAAAGCATATATCTTCAAGCGTGACTGTTGGCAATGGTGCTCGTCTTCCCATCATTGGCACTGGATCCACAACCCTACCCCCCACCAATCTCTCCCTTAATGATGTTGTCTGTCCTGATATTGTTCAAAATCTCATTGCTGTTCGCAAACTCTCTCGCGATAACCATGTTGCCGTTGAATTTAACCCCTTTGGTTTCTTTGTGAAGGATCTTCCAACCAGGAATCTCATCATGACGTCCAGTAGTCCCGGCCCGCTCTATCCATTCTACAACACCACCTCGACCGGCGCCTCAGCTCTCCACATCACCTCCGGCGATTTGTGGCATCACCGGCTCGGCCACCCTAGCAAAGGCTCCCTGGCTTCCCTCTCCAAGCATTTCCTTCCCGATTGTAATAAACTGTCCAACACACCATGTACCGCTTGCCAGCTAGGGCGCCAACCACGTTTATCTTTTTCCTCTTCCCATAATTGTACCACCGCTCCATTTGATCTCATTCACTGTGATCTTTGGACCGCTCCGGTTGTTAGTTTTTCTGGCTTTGAATATTATCTTATTATTCTTGATGACTTTACTCATTATTCTTGGTCTTTCCCGTTACGCCAGAAATCTGACACCTCCCCTACTCTCCAGCGATTTTTCACTTACATCTACCACCAATTTAACACTCTTATCAAAACCATGCAATGTGACAACGGCGGTGAATTCATTAACACGTCCCTTCGTACCTTCTTTTCAAACAATGGCATCTCCTACCGCGTCTCTTGTCCACACACGTCACCCCAGAACGGCAAGGCTGAACGCATGCTCCGTACCACCAACGACGTCGTACACACCCTTCTCCTTCATGCCAAACTCCCACCCCCCTTTTGGGTTGAGGCACTCCACACCGCCACTCTCTTACTCAACCGGCGTCCCTCCACCCAAACATCTCCTCACACGCCGTACTTTCTTCTCACTGGCGTTCTTCCACGGTACGATCATTTACGTGTGTTTGGCTGCTTATGCTATCCCAATCTATACGCCACATCTGCTCACAAACTCACACCCCGCTCCACTCCATGTGTTTTCCTCGGATACCCCCTCGAACACAAAGGCTATAGATGTTTTGATCTCGTCACACGCAAAGTTATTGTGTCTCGCCACGTTATTTTTGACGAGTCCACTTTTCCCTACACCCCTCCCACACAGCAGCCCACACCGTGCCTTCCCGCAGCACCTCCTCGCCCTGCCCGCCAAATCCTCCCCGGGATCACCGCCGCACCTACCTCGGATCCCCCACCTCCACCTACCTCGGCGCCCACTTCCCCACCTGCACCCACCTGGTCTCCCGCGCCCCCACTTGGGCGGCCCCACCACCCACTACCGGTCCTCCCGCCCCACCTCCACCCGTCGACAGCCTCGGATCTCCACCTGCCTCTGATTCGCCCGCAGCTGCCGCTCCCACCTCCCCGATGGTTTCTGCACCCGGGCCCACCGAATCCTCCTCGGAATCCCGAACCACCACTCCGTCTCCTCCACGTCGCCCCACCGTACCTGTTCTCCCGCCTGTTAATTCGCATGCGATGAACACCCGGGCCAAGCGCGGTTTCTCCCAGCCGCGCCGCCTCTTCTCTCTCACTGCTTCCACTTCTGTTTCCCCACTCCCCGCCACATACAAAACAGCTCTTACCGATCCCCATTGGTACCATGCCATGCTTGATGAATATAATGCTTTGATTAAGAACGATACTTGGAGTTTGGTTCCTCGTCCTGCAGGTGTCAACGTGGTCACCGGAAAATGGATCTTCCGCCACAAGCTTAACCCCGACGGCTCGCTGGCTCGTTACAAAGCACGGTGGGTCCTTCGTGGTTTCACGCAAAAGGAGGGAGTCGACTACGCTGAGACCTTCAGCCCGGTTGTCAAACCGGCCACCGTTCGTGTCATCTTGAGCATCGCCACAGCCTACTCTTGGCCCATCCATCAATTGGATGTCAAGAATGCATTTCTTCATGGAGAACTTGGTGAGACCGTTTATTGCGCCCAACCTGCAGGTTTCGCCTCTTCTTCCCACCCTTCCCATGTCTGCCTTCTCAAGAAATCCCTGTATGGTTTGAAACAGGCCCCACGCACGTGGTTCCTACGCTTTCGGTCATACATCCTCTCTCTCGGCTTTGTGTCCTCCAAGTGTGACACTTCTCTTTTCATCTATCGCCACGGCTCCAGCATCGCCTATCTACTCCTCTATGTCGATGACATCATCCTTCCCGCCAACACACCTGCCACGCTATCCTCCATCATATCCTCCTTAAAGGCGGAATTTGCCATGTCCGATCTCGGTGATCTTCACCATTTTCTGGGCGTCAATGTTACCCGCAACAAATCCGGCCTTTTTCTCTCTCAACAGCAATATGTCTTCGAGATTTTGGACCGTGCTAGCATGCTCAATTGCAAACCAATTTCCACCCCAGTCGACACCAAATCCAAACTCTCAGCTCTTGATGGTGACCCTCTTTCCAATCCCACACACTACCGCAGCCTCGCTGGCGCCCTCCAGTATCTCACCATCACCCGACCAGAGATCTCCTATGCTGTGCAACAGGCGTGTCTCTTCATGCATGCCCCATGCACTGCCCATCTCCAGTTCGTCAAACGCATTCTTCGCTACCTCAAGGGCACCTCGCACTACGGTCTCCAGTTTTATCCGTCTCGGTGCCATGATCTCATCTCTTACTCTGACGCCGACTGGGCCGGTTGCCCGGATACACAGAAGTCCACGTCGGGCTTCTGTGTCTTCCTTGGATCCAACTTGGTTTCATGGTCTTCCAAACGTCAGTCCACGGTTTCTCGGTCCAGTGCTGAAGCCGAATACCGTGCTGTCGCCAACTGTGTTGCTGAAACTACATGGCTGCGCCAACTTCTCCACGAGATTCATCACCCGCCATCTCGCGCCACCGTTGTGTACTGCGACAACATTAGCGCCACTTATCTCTCCTCCAACCCCGTCCAACATCAGCGCACCAAACATGTTGAGATTGATCTCCACTTCGTTCGGGATCGTGTCGCCATGGGAGAAGCTCGCGTCCTCCACGTGCCATCCGGATCGCAGTACGCCGACATCTTCACGAAGGGACTTCCTTCGGTCGTATTTGATGATTTTCGCTCCAGTTTGAACATCCACCAAGGCGGAGTTCCAACTGCGGGGGGTGTTAACAAACCTTGTACATGCATGCAATACCGTTGTAACTACTAGCTAGAATATAGGATCTCCACCGGCTACTCTCCTCACCTGACGGGAGTCTCCCCCTATATGTACATGTAACACTGATGAGAGGAAAGCAAGACACATTCTCTCCAATCTATTTCATCTAACTCATCCAGCCTGTCAATCTTCGCTAATATTTTTGTTTAACCTTCTCTCAATACAAGAGTAATCTTTTATAACAGGGAAATGTGATTTTTCTTTCTGGTTATTTCTTGTTTATTCTGTAGCTTAAACCATATGGGAATGTCCTGTTTTTGGTGAGTAATCATGCAATTCTAGCTAGGCTCCATCAATCTAGTTTATTTCGTAGCCATGGATACTGTAAAAAAGATCCACACCATTATTTTTACTTGAAATTCCTATATACTGTAAGACTTTGATTTTGTTCACATTTGACCTATTTTCCTATCTTGCAGAGCCATCCATTAAAATATGGTTAATATATTCTACCCTGTGTTTACTGTACCACTCGAATAGAGACATGCATTTATTTCAGTCGATCAATTTTTCTGCTGTAGCAACACTTTTTTGTCATCCTGGTTGTGCTCCAATTAACTCATTCTGTGAATTAATGTTAAGTGCTCCTTCTCAGCATGTTTACATATGTACGTGGCAGCCTGCTTTTAAAGGTATTTATGTTTTGATGCTACATAATACATATTCATGAGATGGTGCATGGACAACTTTTAATCTTTATCTCTCTTATGTCATTCTTACCCAATTTTATCTCGCACAGTTTGGTACAAGACATGTTTAAGGTTGCATTGAAATCATAGTTACAGAGCTTGGCCTCTCTGTCTTGTTTCTCTATTTACTATTGATTCCTACCTATAGCTAGTGTGTTCATGTGATTCTCGTGAATCTGCTACATCCAAACTTCGCTTGTGTTTTTTCCAGCTTATGGTAGTAAAATCTCAGTCTACCTTCAAGTCTGATATGTTCTTGTTTATTGATGGTCTCTACCTGTTTGTTGGTATGCTTCTTAGAACTAAAAATATTCTGTCTTTTTAGGTATCTATTCAAGTGGATGATGAAAAATGTATGAGGGATAGAGAGGAATGAGTTTTCTGTAACCTCCAGAGGGACAGTGGAACGCCGGAGGGGGTCCAGGGGGTGGTGCTAATCAGTGGCACCAGCCCTTCCAACCTCCGGAAGGAAATTTTGTTGAAGGTGCTAGAGGATCAAACTATTGTCCGCGTGGAACGGGTGGACTACGCACCTTTGGACGAAACAATCTGATGCCGAAGTGGAAGGAGGTTACACCTAGGCAAATGAGGGGGCTGCAGATAATAAACCTAACTCTGCTGAGATCATTGCACCTAAGTCGGCAGAGGATATAGATGCGGCGCGTGCCAATAAAGCAGCTCGAAAGAAGGAAAAACTGGCATGGTACAGATGCAGAGTTCCTGGACACTTCGTAGTAGATTGTACCACTGAGATATGTGATATCTGCTAAAAACCAGGGCATGATGATGCTACATGTCCATTACTTTTAGTTCCTAAGCCGGTGATTAATATTTATGGTGTATGTCAAAGCAAGCTTATGTTTTTTGAGACACCAACATCGTCATCAGTCCTAGTTCCGCCTCGCCTTCAGAGTTCCAGAACGGGACTAGTAAAGGTCACAAACGGAACACTGACTGCAGAACAAGTTTCTCAACAGCTGAAAAGGCTTGTGTCTGAGACATACCAGTGGGCACCAGATAAGGTAGATGACAAAAGTTTTCAAGAAGAGTTCCCAAGAAGAGAGGATCTTCAACGGTTGCTTGCATTTGGGGTCAGCAAAGTGAGTGATAGCAAATGCTTACTTGAGTTTGAGGAGTGTAAAAAACCGGAACCACAGGGTACACGATTAAAGAAGGTTTGGATTAGATTTTCAGGAATACGAGAGATTCTTCTTAATGACTTCCTTATTGTATGGAGTCTAGGGTCTTTGATTGGTAAGACAGATAAGGTGGATATGCCTTTTACTCAAAAACGGGGTATAGCGAGGGTGCGTGTGTTGGTCCTTGATGTTGAGTTCATACCGGATTACGCACCATGGTCTTACGATGGAATTCACTATGACCTTGATGTAGAGGTGGAGGTGGAGGCCCAAAAGCAATCACTTGACGGTGATATTCATATGACAGATGGTGATGATCGAGATAAGGACCGGGGAGATGCCGAGGAGGATCAGTCCGACAAGTCTAACCACAATTCAAAACCACAATCATCCTCTGCCAAGGATAATTCACTTAACACTGCAGGGACTCCCTCCTCTTCATTGTCACCTATGGTTACTTTACGGCTTGGATCTTTTGAGATGCCTACACCAACTACACTATGGACGGAAGCAAGCGTGGAGGAGGAAGTAATACCAGGTATCGAGAAAGAGATACCACGTGAAGGAAACAATACCTCTCCGCTGATGCGTTTGTCACATTTGGAGGTGCTGACCACGCTAATCAGTTCAATCAAACTTCATAGGGAGGATGAGCAACTGAGCCTGAAACATACATGTGACAGCCCGATGCTATCATGGTGCTTGTCATTTTCTTTTGTCGCATCATCATCGCATCATGCGCATCATCTGCATTGCATCGGCACCCCGTTGCCGCCAGTTTTCAAAACTTGCATCCGTTGTTAGTTGCCGGTTCTCGTCGTTGTCCGTTCTGAGCCCGACCGCACACGCACGCGCCTGCGGCATCGTCAAAACCCTGTTTTAAAAGTGTGTTGAAAACTTCCTCTAATCGGGTTGATATTTGACGTGTGGTCTTTATTAGTTGTAGTTAGGCCGCTTGTCAAGTATTGTCGCGATCGGAGTTCGTCTGGTACCCGAACGGTCGGCCGTAGCGGCACCGTATTCGGTCTACCGTTGGACGGTTATCGGTGTTTTAAAAATCGTTGTCGGGTGCCCACTTCCCTCTCATCTTAGCCACCACCCCTCTACATGGCCTAAACCTAAACCACCTAACCCCAGGACGGTTCCGGAGCGTCCGATCTCAATCGGAAGGTCCGAAAACGCCCGAAACCGCTAAACCTAGCCTGTTTTTCTATATATAGGAGACTCCCATCTCTCCTCCTCGTTTTCTGTGCTGAGCAACCCTAGCCGCCACCTCAGACAGCCTCTCCCTCCTCCCACCTCATGCTAGGCCCGCGGGGCCCGTTCTGAGCCCGCTCGAGCCCATCTGGGCCCGAGGCTGCTGTGCCCGGAGATCTCCTTCCTCGAGCTCCTCCTGCCCGAGGTGGCCAGCGCGCGCGGCAAGCCGGAGCCCTCGCCGGCGAGGCAACTACATTCCCTGCCGCCCCGCTGCCTGGATCCCGCGCCAGCACCGAGCCCCGCCGCCGCCGGTGCTCGTCCCCTGCCGCCCCGCCGTCGGATCCCGAGGCTTCCTCCTCTCCTGGGCTTCGGCCCACCAAGGTGAGCAGCCCCAGCTCCCGTAAGCCCCGCCTGTGGCGTGTATTAGCTATCCCGCGCTTGCCTTGGTTTCGGCCGAGTAGATAGATTCAGCCCAGTAGATATTATAAGATTTTTTTTTCGGATTAGATATTCTAGGGTTATTAGAAATATTTAAACGTACGTATCTTTTATTCCGTAAGTCGGATCGCGACAAGTAGCATTTGGTTTTCGTGTGGTTTCTCGCGTAGAATACGATTTCATAACTTGCATATTTGTTTGACGACATTTAGCATGCCGTATGCATAGATTAACGTGTTGTCCTAATATGTTTGCGTCCCGTAATTATTTTTCGCGCATGTCCGGTTTGCTCGAATGCCGTAGTATAAATGCCCATGTTTTAGGAACCAATTTTCCATGTATTTTAGGATAATCATTGGTATTTTTGCGTGTAGGGATTGCCGCTAGTTTATTTATCCGTGTATAGGTTATTATCTCGCATTTATGTGTGGCATTATTGTTGTGTTGCAACCCCACATGTTTTATATGTTTTCGGGGTAGAAAAATCCATGGGATTTTTCTGTGCAATTAGTTTTATCTTTTGAGTAAGTTAGTTTGCGCGATATTTTGCCATGTTGCCCTTTTGTTTAATTCGTAGGGTTTATTCCGTTCTTTGTTTGACGGAGTTGACAACTAGAGAGTTGTTCTTGGATGTTTACTCTAGCCCCTGGTATTTTTGGTTGCAATAGAAATGCATGTTTAGGTGTGGTTTGCTTGCTCTCAAGTTGCTAGAAATAGTGTTGATTTGGAGGAGCTGAAATATTTCTAAGTCTGGAATCTGTTATATTTTGTTGCTGTCTTGTCTTGCTTGTAACTTGTGATCTGTAGCTCTTTTGAGGTTGGTGCAATGGAGTTAGTTGTAGCCCTTGTGACTTCTTTTTCTAGTGTTCCTTGTTGCCATGCTAGTAGATGTTAGTTGTTTATGGTAGTGCTTCTTGCCCTCTTTCGTGCCATGCCTTGATTGAGCATATTGGAGTTGAGTAGCTCGTAGTTGTGGGGTGTAGAAAATGCTATGTGGCTGATTTTGGCAGATTGTGGTGATTTCTTGTTTTGCTCGTAGTTGTTGAACCGTAGCTCCGATTTGATTGTGTCCTACATGAAACTTGCTTAGAATCTCGTGTAGTTTTATTTTCTCTTGTTGGTTGTATGTTTTGAAGTGCTTGTGACCGTCGTTGCACACATATTGCATTCATGCCATCATATCTTGCGATGCTTGTAACTTTTGATCCGTACCTCCGTTGGAGATGTTCTCTATGTGTAGATTGCTTGTAATGACGCATAGAATCACGTGAACCTATTTGTTTTGCTGTTTAACAACCAATTAAATGTGTTAGTTCAGATCTGGACAAAATTGTAAATTAACATGTGAGGTCGTCTCGGAGGTGCTATATGTCATTTCTGACCTCATTTAAAATGCCTAGATAAGTAGTTTAATTACGCTTCACCTCTTGCCATGTGTAACCACATTTAATATTGCCGTGTACCTAATCGGGATAAAACTAAATAAATAAACATGGAGTTTCGTCAATATGCAACCCGTTGCATATTGAACTTCACTTAGTTTGTAGGTTTGATTGTGTGAATTGTAATGCCGTGACGTGCATGTATTCAGCTGCTCATGCATCATTTGTGTTGTGCATCGTTTGGTGAATTCCGTGTGTTGATTTGTGTTTCCGGTTTGCTTCGTCTTGATAGAGTTCCGCAGCGTGCCGGATTGTGAGGATCCGTTCAACTACGTCGGTTCTTCTGCTTCACGGAGGCATTCTTCTTCCAAGCGGGATCTCAGGCAAGATGACCATTTTCCTAGATAACATTACTATCATTGCTATGCTAGTTTTATCGCTTCTATCGATCATGTCTCGTTGCCTACCACATGTTAAATATCAGCCTCTCAACAATGCCATGAAAACCTTCAACCTGTTCGACCTAGCAAACCACTGATTGGCTATGTTACCGCTTGCTTAACCCTGTGTTAGCGTTGCTAGTTGCAGGTGCAGTTGCTTCCATGTGAAAACATGGGTTCCTTGTTATATCACCATATTAAATGCTATTTAATTTTATGCACCTATATACTTGGTAAAAGGTGGAAGGCTCGATCTTTCTAGCCTGGTGTTTTGTTCCACCTTTGCCCCCTTAGTTTCGGCTACCGGTGTTATGTTCCATAACTGAGCGCCCCTAACACGATCGGGGTTGTTATGGGGACCCCCTTGATAATTCGTTTTAGATTAAAGCTGGTCTGGCAAGGCCCAACATTGGTACTATTTGCCCAACATAATAATTCTGTTAAATTGAAATGCATAGGGAGTTAGCGCTACCCGAGGAGTAATTCTACATAAACAGGGGGGCCAGTGCTGATGGTGTTGGTCCCAAAAGGACAGACTGCGGGGCCATCACGGGGCAACTCGAGGTTTGGTACCTGTAGGCTTTTCCATCCGTCGTGTCCTAAGAACGAGATACGCGGCTCCTATCGGGTTCGTCGACACGTCGGGCTGCCTTGCTGGGTTAGTTTTACCTTTGACGAGATATCTTGTGCATCGGGATTCCGGTGATGCTTTGGGTAATCTCAAAGTTGAGGTTTTCCACTAAGGAATCCGACGAGATCGCGAGTGTCGTGATCGAGGATTTCTATGCGGCTTGTGGTAATTTGTGATGGACTAGTTGGAGCACCCCTGTAGGGTTAAATCTTTCGGAAAGCCGTGCCCGCGGTTATGTGGCAACGTGGAAACTTTGTTTAACACTGATTCTAGATAACTTGAAGTTAACTTAAATAAAACTTGCCAATTGTGTGCGTAATCGTGACTGTCTCTTTCGTGAGTTCTTTCTCCGATTGAGGACACGGTGGGGTTATGTCTGACGTAGGTAGGTGTTCAGGATCATTCATTTGATCATCAGTAGTCAGGTCCGCTATGCGTAGATCTCCCCTCTTATTTCTTGTACTCGTAAGTTTAGTCACCAAATATATGCTTAGCTGCTGGTGCAACCTCACCACTTAACCATACCTCACCCATTAAGTTTTGCTAGTCTTGATACCTTTGGAAATGAGATTGCCGAGTCCCCTGTGGCTCACAGATTACTACAACACCAGTTGCAGGTACAGGTAAAGGTTACTTGACGCGAGCGCGTTGACTGTTCATTTGGAGTTGCTTCTTCTTCTTCTTCTTCATCGATCTAGGGTGGGTTCCAGGCCGATAGCCTGGGATAGCAAGGATGGACGTCGTTCTTCTTTTCTCGTTTGTTTTCGTCCGTAGTCGGACCCTGCTCTTCTTCATGATGTTAATGTATTGTACTGCTGTGACTCTGATGTAGCATGTGGCGAGTGTAAGCCAATTATATATATATATATCTCTTCTTTTCAGTACATGTACTTGTAATGATATCCATTCTTGCGACACGACGAGATGCGCTTCTATCCCTGACGAGGCCTTCGTGCCAAATTGAGGATAGGGTCGCATCTTGGGCGTGACAATACATCCGTGCCTACGACGTGTAATCAGGAGGTACATCGGGGTGACATGCAATTTTCGACACATAATGATGCTTCGGCCGGGCTGATGGGAAACAGTAGCAATGAGGTAAGAAGTACAAGCCACTATTCTCACGTTGTGTCCGAGGGTGACATGCAATATACGAAGCAAAATGATGCTTCGGTTGGTATAATGGGAAACAGCAGCGACATAAGAAGTACAACCAGCCATTATAATAAAGTTGTGTCCTAGGGGGACATGCAAGCCATGCAGCAAAACGGTGCTTCAGCTGGGCTGATGAGCAACAACAGCAACGTAAATGCTGATTCTGATGGACCGAATGGACAAATTACAGAGTCTGAATCTTGCTTGCTGAAGCAGAAGCAACAAGGCACTAGAATTGCAATACCGGAACAGGTTCATGCACCTTCATCTGGGCAGGACAAGGTTGCGGTTGATTGTGAGGTAACAGGACGAAAACATACAACTATATCTTCACATGATGTGATTTCTTTTGGAGGAATTTCAGACCCTTCTTGCGGAGATTTACGGTTCAGTCAACGTATCCAGGAGCAGCCGGATGCCGATGACATGTTACTAGCGCGTGCCACGAGGGGAGCAAAGCTTCGAGACGTCGAGGCAGCTACAGGTATGCAAATTGATCATAATGCTTCAATACTTCATTTTACAGAGTCTGAGATTATACAAAATGCTAGCGACATAGGAATTACTATGGGTTCTTCTAGCAAACAATTAGCAAAAATATTAATGATATTCTTGATATAGAAACAGATAGAACTATAGAGTTTATTCAAAATCTTGCATCGGTGAAGCCTATGAATGAAAATGATATTAATGAATTAGGAGGAGTAGAATTACAAAAAGTATGTCAAAGTTTATTACACATAGACGGAGAGGAAGAGGAGGGGGATGATACGGGATTGGAGGGGTATACGGCCTCTTTAATTCCTGGTACGCATTCATCATCAATTAACCAAGAAGGTATCACTCAAATGACTCTGGAAAAACCAAAGCGACCTTGGAAAAGCAAGGTTTTTCCCGAATCAGCGGTTAGGAGAAGTGCCAGAGTGAAACAAAAGAAAAAATTCCATGATGATATATGAAAGGAATATTCTGGAATAGCAGAGGTCTAGCAGACTTGGGTAAAAGAAGGTTCCTAAGAGACACATCGATAGAATATAAACTAGATTGTATGGCTCTACAAGAAACTGGTAGAGATAATTTCACGCCTCAATTTTTAAATGCATTATCAGGAGGGGTTGAGTTTGACTGGCACTGTTTGCCACCAAGGGGTAGATCTGGAGGAATCTTACTTGGTGTCAAATGTGAGACATTGGAGGTGATGAGTGTGGTTTACGGCGAGTTTACCGTTAAGTTTCGAGTGAGATCGAAACTTGATGGGTTCGGATGGGCTTTGATAGCCGTATATGGTGCAGCTCAACCAGAACTAAAACCTGATTTCCTTGCTGATCTAGTAAGAATTCGTTGAGAAGAAACAATCCCAATAATGGTGGGGGGAGATTTCAATATAATCAGGAGGACTGAGGAAAAAAATAACGATAACTATGATGAACGATGGTCACTCATGTTCAATATGGTTATTGAGTGTCTCGATGTGAGGGAGATTGACCTCACTGGTAGAGAATTTACATGGGCGAACTCTCTACCGGTATCAACATATGAGAAGTTGGACTGAGTACTAACTAGTGTCTACTGGGAACAGAAGTATCCCTTTGTCACAGTACGGGCATTACAGAGAGCCATCTCAGATCACACACCACTCATGGTTGACTCAGGGGAGGCCAATCATGTAGGTAATAAAAATGTCTTCTCATTTGAATTAATTTGGTTCGAACGAGAAGGCTTCATGGATCTCATAGCTCGTGGATGGACTAGAAAAGTTGGCGGCTCTACGAATATTGAAAGATGGCAGAACAAAATAAGACATCTTTGCCAATTTCGGAGAGGAGGGGCGAAAAATCAGAGTGGTATTTATAAAATAGAAAAATAAAAACTGACTCGTCTTATTGATGATTTAGACATCAAAGCCAAGTCAGCATAGTTAAACAGGACAGATAGGAATAATAAGATAAATGCTGAAAAAGAGTTGCAAAAATTGTTAAGAGAAGAGGAAATGAAATGGGCACAAAGAGCTAAGGTGAACAAGGTAGTTCATGGAGATGATAATACTAAATTCTTTCACATGATTGCAAATGGCAAGCATAGAAAGAAAAAAAAAATCAACTGGAGCAAGATGAAGGAACAATAGTAGGTCATGAAAACTTAAAATTATACATATCTGAATATTACAAGAAATTATTTGGACCTTCAAAAGAGACGCTAGTCTCACTGGATGAGAGCTTGAATCATGATATACCTCAACTAAATGCAGATGAGAATGAGGTTTTATCTGCTCCCTTTACAGAGAAGGAGGTTTCTGATTCAATAGCACAAATGAAACGTAATAAGGCACCGGGACCAGATGGGTTCCCAGCAGAATTTTATAAAAACGGTTGGCATATTATTAAAGGTGATCTCATGCCTATGTTCCAAGATTTATTCGAGGGCCAGTTGCAGCTTTTCCACCTTAACTTTGGAACAATTACGTTGTTGCCAAAAAAGGTGGAAGCAACACGCATTGAACAGTTTAGACCAATTTGTCTGCTGAATGTGAGCTTCAAAATTTTCACAAAGGTTGGCACAAATAGATTGATGAAGATAGCACATTCTATAGTCCAACCGACAAAGACGACGTTTATGCCTGGGAGACATATCCTTGAGGGGGTTGTCGTTCTTCATGAAACGTTGCACGAAATCCAGACAAAGAAATTAGATGGAATTATCTTTAAAGTAGATTTCGAAAAGTCTTACGATAAGGTAAATTGGTCATTCCTTCAACAGGCCTTACGAATGAAAGGTTTTAATGAAAGGTGGAGAGATCAGATTGATGCTTCCATACAGAAAGGGAGTGTAGGTGTTAAAGTAAACGATGACATAGGTCATTATTTTCAAACACATAAAGGATTAAGACAGGGGGACTCAATGTCCCCAGTATTATTCAACATAGCTGCTGATATGTTGACAATACTCATTACGCGTGCCAAAGATAAGGGCCAAGTTGGTGGACTTATTCCACACCTTTTAGATGGGGGTGTGTCTATATTACAATATGCGGATGATACAATTCTTTTTCTGGAACACGATATGGCTAAATCAAGGAACATGAAATTATTATTGTGTCTATTTGAACAACTATCAGGGCTCAAAATTAACTTTAACAAAAGTGAAATCTTATGCTTCGGAAAGGCAAAAGAAGAGCAACACGCGTATAGACAGCTATTTGGTTGTGAACTAGGATCACTTCCGTTTAGGTACCTCAGAATCCCTATTCATCATAGGCGCCTCACAAATAAAGAATGGAAATGTATCGAAGAAAGGTTTGAGAAAAAAATTTAAGTTGCTGGAAGGGCAAACTAATGTCATATGGAGGGGGGCTTGTCTTAATTAACTCGGTGTTAACAAGCTTACCCATGTTTCTATTGTCTTTCTTTGAAATACCAGTAGGGGTACGAAAAAGACTAGACTTTTACAGATCTCGGTTTTTCTAGCAAAGTGATGAAGCTAGGAAGAAATACAGATTAGCTCGGTGGGATATTACATGCTCTCCTAAAGATGAGGGGGGTTTGGGCATTGAGAATCTAGAAGTGAAAAACAAATGTTTGCTTAGCAAATGGCTATATAGATTATCTACAGAATCTGAAGGAATGTGGATTCAGATAATTCAAAACAAATACCTAAATTCTAAAAATTTAGCTCAAGTTACAGCTAGACCAAATGATTCCCCATTTTGGAAAGGGCTAATGAAGATAAAGATGAATTTTTACTAGAGGGTAAAATTTATAGTTGGTAATGGTGCCTCAACAAGGTTTTAGGAAGACACTTGGCTTGGGGACACACCACTTGCACTTCAATACCCAATGTTATATAATATAGTGCAACGTAAATAGGATTATGTATCCACGGTACTACAATCTACACCGCTTAATATACAGTTCAGGCGGGCTTTAGTAGGAGCTCGTTGGGATGCATGGTTGCATTTGGTTCAAAGAATCATGCAGGTGCATTTATCTGAACAATCAGATAGTATTACGTGCATTTTAACTAAGAATGGACTATTCTCAGTCAAGTCCATGTATTCACATCTGATAAATACAGGAATTTTACCAACATCTGTACCTATTTGGAGGATCAAGGTGCCCCTCAGAATTAAAATATTTATGTGGTTTATACACAAAGGGGTCATACTAACCAAAGATAACTTACTTAAGCGCAGTTGGAGAGGAAGGCCTAACTGTTGCTATTGTGAGTAAAATGAAACAATTAAACACCTTTTCATAGAATGCCCTCTTGCAAAATTGCTATGGAGAACTATTCAAATAGCTTTTAATATCAGCCCACCTACATGTGTTGGTTCAATATTTACAACGTGGCTAAATGGAGTTGACGTTAAAATATCGAAACTTATCGGTGTTGGGATATGTGCTTTGTTTTGGACAATATGGAATACCAGGAATGACATGATCTTTAATGACAAGAACTTCAATAATTTTTTGCAGGTTATATTCAGAGCAACGTCTTGGATCCGTACATGGTCGTTACTCAGTCATGCGGAGTACAGGGACCTATGGATATTGGGTGCAACCGATGAAAGATGGCCGCACGGGTTATCTTCAACCGATTTGGATGGCGTGCTAATAATAGACTAGATGCATAGGCATCGTAGTCTAAGTTTAGATACACCGGATGTGGCATCTTTTTACTATTTCATTCATGCTTTCTTTTGCACTTTGGGCTTTTTGAGCTCTTTGGATCTGAGATACTATTTTATTTATCTCTAATAATATGGCTGCATGCATCGATTGATGCAAAGGCCGGAGGCTCGTTTCCTCCTTATAAAAAAAAAAGTGAGTCTATTGCACCTGATGTAAACAGTGTGGTAGATCTGTTTTAAAATGGTGCTTTCAGAATTTTTCATGCTGTTGGTTACCGAGTGGCATTCAATTATCTCCAAATGAGTGGCATTCAATTATCTCCAAATGATTTTTGTCTATACTCATATGGGTAGTTTTAATGACGTGAGACATTTCCCAGAACTATTAGTTGGTCTTGTACACCAAATCTATTTATTGGACGGCTTTGTTATTCCTAGGGCCATGTTGATTACATAGCATTATTTTAGGGCCATCATGCTACCAACCGTTCCTTGTGGCTGGTGATTTTACTATGTTTGCGATGATACATATGTCCCTTTTATGATCGGTTCTTCAGATATTAATGTTGTCTCATCTCAATCAACGATGAGCATTGCTTATGGGCTTTTGGATAGTTAGAATCAATGTAGTGCTGATGTACTTCCCAAGAAGAAATAAAATGTGTTAGGCAGAGGTACCTCTTGTGGTATGTCCAGATTGAGGCAAAGCAAAGCTTTTGCCTCCAGTTTGTCTTTTTCACGGACTTGTGCCTGTATTTCCCTTTTACAAAAATTTGTTTCAAAGTGATTATAGTCGTACTACGTGAGACGAATCAAGCACTAGAGTTCTAGGATTTTGGATATGGCATTTTCAAGGTTATTTCATACTATAAGAAAATTTTCATTTAATCTGCACATCTCACAGCAAGGTTAACAACGGTCAGCAATCTTTTTGTGTGTATGGTCTAAGTCAAACAAGATGATCTAGTACCTCGCCAAAAAAAAGAGATTATACAGTAGACAACTGTAAAATTTCAAATAGGAACTACTCCCTCCGTAAAGAAATATAAAAGCGTTTAGATTACTACTTTAGTGATTTAAATGCTCTTATATTTCTTTACAAAGGGAGTACATTGTAAACCAATTTATAGGAATGCAGTCATATCCAAAAAAAAGCCAGGCACGCCTCCTACTCATCGTAAAGTTACAGGAACATCATTTGGTTTTATAGTGTTCTTCTTTGATTCTGACATACAACTTTCTCAATGCATGATTGTAACTTGATGGCATGAAGAAGGTAATATTACGTAAAGAATGAAGACCGATTCCTTTTTCAGCATGTAATCTTACCTCGAGTGGTGTTGTTTTCTTACTTTGTAAATGTGTGGACGTGGCAGATGGTTCAGGTTGTAATCTTACCTTGACTGTTTTGTTTTTTATGGTGTAAAGGTGTGGACGTGGAGATGGACTGGGGTGAAGAATAAGAATTCTATTTATGATCTTTCCCCAACATATGATGCTTGTCAACTATAGAGTTAATAGGTAGATATAGGGATAAACACTATTGACTCTTGCATAAAAGTAAATATTTGAAAGTAAATGATAGGCCCTTCGCATAGGGAAGCCGAGGTTGTCATGTGATTTTTATTTTTTGATGTGCAAGCTCTTATTAGTGGAAAGCAATGTCATTTTATATTGACCTTTATGATAGCAAACTTTATTATGCAGTTAGTTGCTTTTATTTCTTTGCCATCACAAGATCGTTCAAAGCTTATTTTCACTTACAATAAAAGATCATACATGTTTTGCAACAATTTTTATTGCTTTGTGCACCGATGATAACTTACTTGAAGGATCTTATTCAGTCCATAGGTAGGTATGGTGTACTCTCATGGCATGAAACTTGGTTTAAGGATTTTTGGATGCACAAATAGCATCTCTACTTAGTATGAATTTTTGGCTAGCAGAAGATCTAAATCAAGCACCCCATGTTAGAGGATCCATGACAATATAACTTATATTGAATGTAAACAAACATAACCATTAGGCTATCTTCCTTGTCAAACATCAACACTTCAATCATTATATAATATTTGGTGGGGGCTCACAATCATAAAAGATGTCCAAGATAGTATATTTGTATGTGAATCAACTCTCCTCTATCATAATCTTGCATAGATTGTATCAATGACTAATGCTATGTTTGTTTACTCCCAACAACTTTTACATGGGATTAGCATATGTCTTTTCTCTTTCTTTTATTTCATTGCTATGATTGACGCATGAGAGTAAAGCAAGCAAGGTCAAACTAATCTTTATTATATAACTCTCACACTCGATTACAAGGATAGCAAGATCTCAAAGCAGACACTTTAAGCAAAGAAAAACTGAAATTTTATTTCTCTAAATCATGACATAACAAAGGATCAAAACATGATACATAATAATGGTAAAAGTGATGGTGATACGATACCGGGGCACCTCCCCCAAGCTTGGAAAAGGTAAGAGTGGTGCCCATACCCATGTACTCAGGTGTCCTTCTTGGGTGATGGTGGTGATGATGTAATCCTTTTAGTGATAATGCTCTTTAGGATACTGATCTCCTCATTAAGCTTGCCAACTTGTCCCTTAAGGTCTAGATTCTCCTTCTGAAGTTTGTTGGTGACGATCTGCTCCTTCCATCAAAGGATGGGTTTTGCGGGAGGAGGCAGTCATAGTGTCAACCTATGTACAACGATAAGGGGTAAACCGTGTATTGGAAGGTGTAACCTTGTTTGGCAAGCTTGAATTTTTGAACTCCACGTGCATATCTCCAGGTTGATGGAGAGGTTCTTATTCTTCTTCATCATCACTTGAAGGCTCAATCCTTTTTAATTCAGCCTCCACCTCTTCTTCAGTTGACCACCCATAAGGATCCACGTCCCCATAGACTTGGGGATTGTCAATGAGATGTGAAACATAGCTTTCTCCCTCCGAGTCTAGTGACGACATATTGCCTCCAAATCTATCAGGAAAACAACCCGAAACAAGAAAATAGGAGAAACTTGCGATGCGGTGGTCAAAACATGCGGGAGTATATATAATGAATATTTCTAGGTTATAATATGTGTCCAAGAAGAAAACAGAGTCTGGGAGGCATGCAAGGGCCCCACAAGCTATCAAGGCGCGCCCCACGGGGGGTAGGGTGCACCTTGTTGGCTTATGGCTCCCTCGTGGGTACCCCTGACTCATATTTATTTTTGTGATTTTCTAATATACTAGAACCAACAAAACATGTATTTTTTGGAATTTTTGGAGTCAGTTTACTTACCCTATCACATACCTACCCATTTTCAGCTTTCTGGCGTGTTCTAGAAGGCCTCCCTTATGTGTTCTTCCTGTGTCATCACTTGAATAATATTAGTTTCAACATTAATGGGTGTACCTAAAATATAATGTTTAATTCTTTGCCCACTTACCACTCCAGGATTTGTGCCCTGGGAGTTGTTGATCTTGATAGCACCGGAGCAATATACTTCTTAGACGATATAAGGTCCTTCCCATTTCGAGAGAAGCTTGCGTGCATAAAAATCTGAAACGAGAATTGTACAAAAGAACAAAGTATCTTACATTGAATTATCATTTTTGGATTCTCTTGCCATGCCATCTTTTAACTTTTTCTTCAAACCACTTGGTATTTTCATAAGCTTGTGTCCAAAATTCGTCTAATGAACTAATATCAAATAACCTCTTTTCACCGACAAGTTTGAAATCATTGTTAAGTTCTTTAATTGGCCAATAATATTTATGTTCTAAATCAAGAGTTAATTACAAGCTTTTCCGTATATCATTTTATATGGGAACATCCCCATAGAGTTTTTATAAGCAGTTCTATAAGCCCATATAGCATCATCAAGTTTCTTAGAGATGCAATTTATTTCTTGGTTGCTCAACTAAACATCATATTTATATAGAAGTTTAGAGAAAGCACTATGAATAAAATGTGAACCACCATTAGTCATTAAATATCTAAGGACTCCAAACCTCAGAAAAACAACATCTTTAGGTATTTTAATAGAAGTGTTATGATGAACACTACTAGTTGTAATAAATTCTACCCACTTAGTAACGTAATCAACGACAACTAAAATATGAGTACACCCATTAGAGGAATGGAAAGGTCCCATATAATCAAGACCTCAAACATCAAATGGTTCAATAGCAAGTGAATAATTCATAGGCATTTCCCGATCTACTAGTGTTACCAATTCTTTGACATTCATCACATGAGAGGACATACTTATGAGAATCTTTGAAAATAGTAGGCCAATAAAAACCAGATTATAATACCGTGTGTGAAGTTCTGTCAGCAGCGTGGTGCCCTCCGTAGGCCTCAGAATGACACTCCCGTAAGATCTGTCCATGTTCATGCTCAGGTACACAAGTCTAGTAACACCATATACTCCTTCTTTATAAAGATGTGGGTCATCCCAAAAGTAATGACTTAAATCATAGAAGAACCTTTTATTTTGTTGGTAGGTGAAACTAGGTGGTATATATTTAGCAACAACGTAATTAGCATAATCCGCATACCAAGGAGTACTATGGGAAGCATTTATAATAGCTAGTTGCTCATCAGTAAAATTATCATCAATAGGAAGTTGGTCATCAAGAAGAATTTTCCATTCTAGACAAATTATCTGCTACAGGGTTTTTAGCTCCGTTCCTATCAATAATATGCAAATTGAACTCTTGAAGTAAAAGCACCCACCTAATTAGTCTAGGCTTAGCATCTTTATTTTCCATAAGGTATTTAATAGAGCAGGATCACTATGAATAGTAACTTTGGAATCAACAATATAAGGTCTAAACTTATCACATGCAAAGACAATTGTTGAAAATTCCTTCTCAGTAGTAGCATAATTTCTTTGGGCACCGTCTAGAGTTTTACTAGCATAATGGATAACATTCAATTTCTTGTCTAATCTTTGTCCTAGAACAACAACAAAAACATAATCACTAGCATCATACATAATTTCAAATGAGAAATTCCAATTAGGTGGTTGAACAATAGGTGCAGAAATTTAGACTTTCTTAAGTATTTCGAAGGCTTCTACGCAATCATCATAAAGAACAAATGGAATATCCTTTTCAAGAATATTAGTTAACAACCTAGAAATCTTGGAGAAATCTCTAATGAAACACCTATAGAAACAAGCATGACGAAGAGAGTTTCTTATACCTTTAACTTCTTTAGGACATGGATTTTTCTCTATTGCATATACTTTAGCTCTTTCTACCTTAATACCCCTTTCAGAAATTGTAACATCCCAAAATATTAAATTTTGAAATGTTAATATAATTATTAGATCGATTGTTTGTTTGTTTGAGTGATTGAAACTTCTTAAAAAAATGAGATGGAATAAAATGACTTCCCAAAATTTTCTATTTTGAATCCCTTTTCATTTTTGAGTTCGAATATTTTCAAAACCCTTTGAAAAAAAATCAAACGAGAGGAGGAAAATGACACTTCAAAATGAGAGACAATGCCTTGATTCAAATTTTAAGTATTTGCAATTTATTTGAAAATCAAATTTCCTTTTCATTTTAAAGTTATTGCAAAAAATATTTTTTTAAAAGTATTTTATTTGGTCTTGAAAATATGTTCATGTTATAGGAAATTTTATTTTGAAAATTTTGATATATAATATGCCTATATAAAATATTTTATTATTCCCTTCTTTTGTTGTTTAAAAACAATATGAAAAAAATGAAAAAGAAGCTCACGTAGCCATGCACGTGTGTGTGCGCGTCGTGTGCTTGCACGCTGACCGATTTTGGCCCATGCGGCTCCATTTCCCTCCTTTTTTCTAGTTTGCCTACTCCCCCTTGTTTAGTCCCACATTGCCTATCTATGAATCATTCGACCTCCCTTCCACCTATAAATATAGACCCATAGGAGCATCCAAAAATCATCTATTTCGGGTTAACTCAATCTTCTGGTTTAACTAGGTTTATTAAATAAAAATATTCTTTTCTCTTCGGCGGGATTTCTCGAAGTCGTCTCCTCATTGGAATTAATTCTTACTCTGCATTCTAAAGGTATTTCTCTTCGTATTTTTCTTTTATACTCCCGTAGTTTATTATTTCTAGACTAGTATTCCTACACTAGTATACGGTAGAGTAATTAGATTTATCAATTAGTCTCTATATTTACACATTAGTCCTAGAGTTTTTTTAGACATAACACTTTTCTTCCATAAAAGAGCTTGGCCTTGATTTTTCAAATAGCCATAACTTTTTACCCGTTTATCCGAATTAGATGAAACCAACGCCTAGAGTTTCGTCTTGATCCCACCTATCCGGTGAACCTATCATATCAGCTTTTTTGAAATTTTCAAAATTCGAAATTTGTTCACACTCATATTCGAACTTCATTTGATCATATCTTTTTATCCGTAGCTCCGTTTTAGATGAATCCAATTGCGTCGGATTCGTATCAAAGTAATCTGTCCGTTTGTATCATTAGTTTTAAATTTTCAACTTATAATTTTGATCAAATCATATTTATCTATTAGTGCCCAAATGTGTTCACATCGTTCTAAGCCGATTCAATGTTATATTGAAGTATTTGTATCTTTTGATCCGCTATTTCAAATCTAGTAATTCTTTTGCTACATGTTCATATTGATCTCCTATATCCAGTAGCATCATTAGTTTCGACCTTTGAACCTTACAAATTTGAGCGATTCAAATTTGTATTCAAACATTCATTTGATCTTACCTTGCAAACAGTATCACCTTTGCCATTGATTTCTTTTGCCCCTAAACACTGGTGTTATGTACTTTCTATTCATAACAACCATGCTCCAATTCAAATACTTTTGACCTTTATGGAATTCAAATTCTATTCATACTTCAATTCGCTATAACTTGCGTTGTAGTGCTCCATTTCAAGAAATTATTTCTAGAAATAAATTCTTATGTATTATACTATTTGTCAAACAACATTCATGTTGTTCTCTCAATATTTTTGATCATCTCCCATAGTGTATGCAAGTCGAGCATATATAGCGATAGTTGATCATCCTTTGACTCTTTTGAGTTGACCCCTTTCACCTTTCCTTTTACAACACCATAAGGCCCTATCTTTTCTTATTAAATCTTGGTATGTTGTTATTTTGCACCAAGACATGTTTTGTTCTTATGTTCTTTTGGTTCTTCCTTTTGGCATGAATGTTTATTGAATGCTATTCATTTACGATAGATTGCTCTGAGTGTGACGAGTAGAATTATCAGGATTATGAGAGCGACCATATTCATGAAGTAATACCAGGCAAGTTCACATTGATCATATTTTTACCTAAGATTTTATTGCATTAGTTTCAACCTTCTTCACCCAAATGCATGCAAAGTAGGTACTTGGAAATTTTGGATCTTGATGTAGTATCATGTGGTAGGCACCCATCCCCCTTGTTACTTTGGTCGGGACGTTATTATGCTATGCTCCTAGTAGACGGGGTTTGGTTGAGTGTTTACCATGAGTGTTGTGAGAACTTAATAATCAAGACCTGAAGACTCCAAGACTTGCAAGACCTCAGAACGAAACATACCTCTGGGTGAAGGATGGTTTAGATGGGCTCCCTGGAGAAACTAGTGGACGACCCGTGATGCATGGGGAAGCGCCATGACATCTTGCGGAAAGCTTCACCCAGGCTCAAAGAGACGGACGGATATTATCAAGACCCAAGGCTTACCTGGACAGCCACAAGTCATTACGGGCTCTGGATTGGTTGGACAACGTGGTGACTCTAGACAGGCGGTGCTACGAGATGTAGAAGAACGGCAGGATTGGATGGGCATCGACAGAGGATCAGAGGAACCCGTTGAAAGACCATGTTTTGATCATCCGGTCTTCAAACACCCTGAAGTACGAGGACATACACGGAGGCGATCAAATCTTGTGGGGAACGTGTGCAAAACTCTGCAGAGTATTCAAACCTAATCGATTAGCCGTGTCCACGGTCATGGACAACTTGAGCCAAAGGAACTGAAACTATCAGGAATTCTCAACACCATTATATATATTTGATGTGGGTAATATTGATAACTTGGGTACGAGAATTGGTTGGTGGAACCATCTCGTTAACAACCAACAATGTAGTAATATTTTTCTTTTAGCCCTGTCTTTATGTAGGAGAAAACTTTGCTTTCCGCTAAAAAAACTTATAGCCCCACCTGCCATATATGCATATAGAATAGATGATTTTCACCCCTCTCTTTTGTGACTTGCCGGCATATTCAATATGCTGACCTACACGGCTGCAACGTCTTATGTTGCAGATATTTTCTTCGACGAGTAAGAGTACGATTCAGGGTTATGGTCCGCACTCAACCTGCCGTTGGTGTTTATTGGGACTCCACTCCCTTGACTGTTTCCGCTGAGATTCTAAGGTATATATCAGTTTTACGTTATTTACATGTGATTGCACTTTGATATATACATTGATGTACTGTGTGTGCCAGCATACTGATCTAGGGATGGCACAGAAGCACAGAGGCTTGACTCATTTTGAGTCGGGTCACTATAGGAATGGCAACAGAGCACATGTTGACTGTAGGACGTGACCCTATAAACTAGAAATCCCTTAAGAAAGGATCTCTCAAAAATTTTATTTTCAAGAACATCCTTTACTTCTCATCCCTTCTGATTTCATCAAATGTTCTCTCTCACCTCAAATAGTTAGACAATACCCTTACCCATTTGACCACATGATGGATCAACTGAGTCCCACTTCAAAGTAAATAGGATTTCATCATGCATTTGACGAATTGAAGTTGCGCCAATTGAAGACTCTCAAGACCCGAAGAACTCGAAGACCCTGAAGCGTTCGAATATTTATATGACCATTAGAAGTCCAAACCCCTGTAATATACCCACATTTGATATGATGATTTGTGAGACGTCATTGGTGTGTGTTTTCTTACAGCCACAAACAAAACGTATTCTCAAAAGTATTGTTTGTATTGTGTGTCTCTCCCTCTCTCTTACCCATCTCATCCCCAAAACCTCAACCCTACCAGATTTAGTATGAAGCTGGACTTGTAGTATGTGGACCATTGACCCAACTCGAGGCTGAAATATGGATTCAGAACATGGAGAACCACTTCATGTTGGTGAACGTCGCATGGGAAACAAAAATTTTCCTACGCGCACGAAGACCTATCATGGTGATGTCCATCTACGAGAGGGGATGAGTGATCTACGTACCCTTGTAGACCGTACAGCAGAAGCGTTAGAGAACGCGGTTGATGTAGTGGAACGTCCTCACATCCCTCGATCCACCCCGCGAACAATCCCGCGATCAGTCCAACGATCTAGTACCGAACGGACGGCACCTCCGCGTTCAGCACACGTACAACTCGATGATGATCTCGGCCTTCTTGATCCAGCAAGAGAGACGGAGAGGTAGAAGAGTTCTCCGGCAGCGTGACGGCGCTCCGGAGGTTGGTGATGACCTTGTCTCAGCAGGGCTCCGCCCGAGCTCCGCAGAAACGCGATCTAGAGGAAAAACCGTGGAGGTATGTGGTCGGGCTGCCGTGGAAAAGTCGTCTCAAATCAGCCCTAAAACCTCCGTATATATAGGTGGGAGGGAGGAGGCCTTGCCTTGGGGCACAAGGAGCCCCAAGGGGGTCGGCCGAGTCCAAGGGGGAGGACTCTCCCCCCCCAGACCGAGTTGGACTAGGTTTGGTGGGAGGGAGTCCCCCTTCCTTCCCACCTCCTCCCTTTTTTTTTCTTTCTCTCTTGATTTTCTTCTCCTTGGCGCATAGGGCACTTGTGGGCTGTCCCACCAGCCCACTAAGGGCTGGTGTGTCTCCCCAAAAGCCTATGGGCTTCCCCGGGGTGGGTTGCCCCCCGGTGAACTCCCGGAACCCATTCGTCATTCCCGGTACATTCCCGGTAACTCCGAAAACCTTCCGGTAATCAAATGAAGTCATCCTATATATCAATCTTCGTTTCCGGACCACTCCGGAAACCCTCGTGATGTCCGTGATCTCATCCGGGACTCCAAACAACATTCGGTAACCAACCATATAACTCAAATACGCATAAAACAACGTCGAACCTTAAGTGTGCAGACCCTGCGGGTTCGAGAACTATGTAGACATGACCCGAGAGACTCCTCGGTCAATATCCAATAGCGGGACCTGGATGCCCATATTGGATCCTACATATTCTATGAAGATCTTATCGTTTGAACCTCAGTGCCAAGGATTCATATAATCCCGTATGTCATTCCCTTTGTCCTTCGGTATGTTACTTGCCCGAGATTCGATCGTCAGTATCCGTATACCTATTTCAATCTCGTTTACTGGCAAGTCTCTTTACACGTTCCGTAATACAAGATCCCGCAAGTTACACTAAGTTGCATTGCTTGCAAGGCTTGTGTGTGATGTTGTATTACCGAGTGGGCCCCGAGATACCTCTCCGTTCACACGGAGTGACAAATCCCAGTCTTGATCCATACTAACTCAACTAACACCTTCGGAGATACCTGTAGAGCATCTTTATAGTCACCCAGTTACGTTGCGACGTTTGATACACACAAAGCATTCCTCCGGTGTCAGTGAGTTATATGATCTCATGGTCATAGGAATAAATACTTGACACGCAGAAAACAGTAGCAACAAAATGACACGATCAACATGCTACGTCTATTAGTTTGGGTCTAGTCCATCACGTGATTCTCCTAATGACGTGATCCAGTTATCAATCAACAACACCTTGTTCATAATCAGAAGACACTAACTATCTTTGATCAACTGGCTAGCCAACTAGAGGCATGCTAGGGACGGTGTTTTGTCTATGTATCCACACATGTAAATGAGTATTCATTCAATACAATTATAACATGGATAATAAACGATTATCTTGATACATGAATTATAATAATAACTATATTTATTATTGCCTCTAGGGCATAATTCCAACACTTCAGGATCCATTTGATCTCAAGGAAATATGAAGTGGCACACGCTCTTCAATACTTTACCCAAGGTGCTACCATTTGGTGGAAAATGCATCATGCCATACAAGGATTTAGTGGAGCAGAAACTTGGGACAAATTCAAGAAGACTCTGTTAAGATCCCATCTTATTCAGAAGTGCTATGATAATCCGAAGAAGAAGACTTGTGCATGCAAGATCTGTGGAGAAATAGGACACACCCAGGAGGAACACAAGGATGGATGCACTCATTGTGAAGAGAATCACCCAACTAGTTAGGTGACTTGTTTCTTGTGTGAAGGAACCACCCACTACCCAGCTCAGTGTCACATACACCCCAAGGTACAACAAGTTGTCAAGCAGCAGGAAGAAGCAATGAAGGAAACGCTCAAGAAGAAGATTTTAGAAGAACTAGCCAGAATGAAGGAGTCCGGAAAGAAGAGAAAGTACACCAGCCAGAGTCAAATCCCTACACATAAAGACCTGAGTCATATCAGACGTTTCAAGTGTAAGGAATTGGGCCACTACAACAATATGTGCCCAGGAAGGAAGCAGGAAACCCAAGGAGCAAAAACAAACACCAAGAAGCCCCGAGACTTGTCGGAACTCATTTTCTTTCGTTGCAAGGAAGCAGGACATTATGCTAGTAATTGTCCAGAGGGGAAGAAAGCTAAAAGATTGAGTAGTTAAGTTTTGACAATGGCAATACGTGTAACATGAAGCCCTCTTGTTATCACGAGTTTATGGAGCTAAATTTTGTAACAGAAGTCTCTGAGATTGTAATAACTTCATGAATCAATGGAATTTATTGTGTCATGATTTCCTATGTTGAAATTGTATGAGTTGTTTCTCTATGAACAAAGATCTCTGGCCATTTTTGAGGATGTGAGAAAATATGGTCTATGACGGCATGAGTATATTTCATTTTAAATGTGGTAGTAATCGGTAAACCCACAGGACCCAAGGAGTAGGAATGTACCATGCATACCAAGCAGTCAAACCCACCAAATACCATCGAAGGAAATGCTGGATCATATCAAACTATGGGGATGACAACAAATGAATAATGCACCTTGGAATTGGAAATTTGAGGAGAGATTTAATATGAGGAACAAACACTTTTATTGGTACACAGACCAATGGAAAAGGAAAATGAGTTCAAGGAACAGAACCGGTACCAAGGATGCATCTCAGGATTTTCATGAAGGTATCCCAAGAGCATGAAGGAATAAGCTATGATGGATCAGCAAACGTTTTCTTAGGAGCATACGAAAACCTGAGAGTGGTGAAGAATGCGATAGATGTTTTGTTCAGCTTGCAGAACCAATGGATTCGTACGAACTTTGTTCGTGTACAAGAAAAATTCTGCAATGCTTGTGAGGATGCCCGAGTGTTCGAATGCGAGGTTTGCTAAACCCTATACAGAGTAATGATTTGGGTGCGGAATGGATTGATCACCATGACGACTTACTCTTATCATTCTCTTGCTATTCGGAATGGTAAATCTGAGAGACTTACCCATAGTGAGAGACGACGTCTTTGAAGCTTTTGTTTAAGCCTTAGAATGGTATGATGAAAGCCCATGTACATGGCACTTGTTGTCACGCGTAGAAAATTTTACGGCGAGGATGAAACGAGGACCCTTCTCAGTGCAGGATAACCACAAATGGTAGAGCACCATGAGAATCATCGATAGGTTATTTAGGATGATCACGAGACTTGTCAGTTAAGAAGACCCAGTGACGGAAGAAGCTTATATCAATAGAAGAACCCTTGTTTTTGACGGAAATGTTACGAATCTAACGGAAGGGCATCACCAAAGGAGTTAGTATGAAGAATGTGAGGAGTCAGATGCCAAGACCCAAGAAGATTTTTAGAATTTTGAGGGACCAGTAACTCGCATTTTAAGTGTGGTAGCACCCCACTTTGCACGAGATTGGATTTGTTAGAAGACCTCCAAAATCTAAACCTTTTCTTTCTAGCCTCTTCAAATCTCAAGGACGAGATTCATTTGAAGTGTGGTAGTCTGTAACATCCCAAAATATTAAATTTTGGAATGTTAATATAATTATTAGATTGATTGTTTGTTTGTTTGAGTGATTGAAACTTGAGTGGAATTTGAAACTTCTTAAAAAAATGAGAGGGAATAAAATGACTTTCCCAAATTTTTTTGTTTTGAATCCCTTTTCATTTTTGAGTTTGCATATTTTCAAAACCCTTTGAAAAAAAATCAAACGAGAGGAGGAAAATGACACTCCAAAATCAGAGACAATACCTCGATTCAAATTTTAAGTGTTTGCAATTTATTTGAAAATCAAATTCCTTTTCATTTTCAAGTTATTGCAAAAAATATTTTTTTAAAAGTATTTTATTTGGTCTTGAAAATATGTTCATGTTATAGGCAATTTTATTCTGAAAATTTTGATATATAATATGCCTATATAAAATATTTTATTATTCACTTTCTTTTGTTGTTTAAAAACAATTTAAAAAAACAAAAAAGAAGCTCACATGACCATGCACGTGTGTGTGCGCCGTGTGCTTGCAGGATGACCGATTTTGGCCCATGCGGCTCCATTTCCCTCCTTTTTTCTAGTTTGCCTACAATACATATATGTTTAATCCCACATTGACTATCTATGGACCATTAGACCTCCCTTCCACCTATAAATATAGACCCACAGGAGCATCCAAAAATCATCTATTTCGGGTTAAATCAATCTTTTGGTTTGACTAGGTTTATTCAATAAAAATATTCTTTTCTCTTCGGCGGGATTTCTTGAAGTCGTCTCCTCATTGGAATTAATTCTTACTCTGCATTCTAAAGGTATTTCTCTTCATATTTTTCTTTTATACTCCCGTAGTTTATGAATTCTAGACTAGTATTCCTACATTAGTATACGGTAGAGTAATTAGATTTATCAATTAGTCTCTGTATTTACACATTAGTCCTAGAATTCTTTTAGACATAGCACTTTTCTTTCGTAAAGTAGCTTGGCCTTGATTTTTCAAATAGCCATAACTTTTTATTCGTTTATCCGAATTAGATGAAACCAACGCCTAGAGTTTCGTCTTAATCCCACCTATCCGGTGAACCTATCATATCAGATTTTTGAAATTTTCAAAATTCGAAATTTGTTCACACTCATATTCAAACTTCATTTGATCATATCTTTTTATCCGTGGCTCCGTTTTAGATGAATCCAATTGCGTCGGATTCATATCAAAGTGATCTTTCCGTTTGTATCATTAGTTGTAACTTTTCAACTTATAATTTTGATCAAATCAGATTTATCTATTAGTGCCCAAAATTGTTCATATCGTTCTAAGCCGATTCAATGTTATATTGAAGTATTTGTATCTTTTGATCCGCTATTTCAAATCTAGTAATTCTTTTTTCTACATGTTCATATTGATCTCCTATATCCAGTAGCATCATTAGTTTCGACCTTTAACCTTACAAATTTGAGCGATTCAAATTTGTATTTGAACATTCATTTGATATTACCTTGCAAACAATAGCACGTTGTCCATTGATTTCTTTTGCCCCTAAACACTAGTGTTATGTACTTTCTATTCATAACAACCATGCTCCAATTCAAATACTTTTGACCTTTACGGAATTCAAATTCTATTCATACTTCAATTCGCTATAACTTGCGTTGTAGTGCTCCATTTCAAGAAATTCTTTCTACAAATAAATTCTTATGTCTTATACTATTTGTCAAACAACATTCATGTTGTTCTCTCAATACTTTTGATCATCTCCCATAGTGTATGCAAGTCGATCTTATATAGCGATAGTTGATCATCCTTTGACTCTTTTGAGTTGACCCCTTTCACCTTTCCTTTTATAACACCATAAGGCCCTATCTTTTCTTATTAAATCTTGGTATGTTGTTATTTTGCACCAATACATGTTTTGTTCTTATGTTCTTTTGGTTCTTCCTTTTGGCATGAATTATTATTGAATGCTATTCATTTACGATAGATTGCTCGGAGTGTGACGAGTAGAATTATCAGGATTATGAGAGCGACCATCTTCATCAAGTAATACCAGGCATGTTCACATTGATCATATTTTTACCTAAGATTTTATTGCATTAGTTTCAACCTTCTTCACGCAATTGCATGCAAAGTATGTACTTGGAAATTTTGGATCTTGATGTAGTATCATGTGGTAGGCACCCATCCCCCTTGTTACTTTGGTCGGGACGTTATTATGCTATGCTCCTAGTAGACGGGGTTTGGTTGAGTGTTTACCATGAGTGTTGTGAGAACTTAATAATCAAGACCTGAAGACTCCAAGACTTTCAAGACCTCAGAACGAAATATACCTCTGGGTGAAGGACGGTTTAGATGGGCTCCCTGGAGAAACCAGTGGACGACCCGGGATGCATGGGGAAGCGTCATGACATCTTGCGGAAAGCTTCACCCAGGCTCAAAGAGACGGATGGATATTTTCAAGACCCAAGGCTTACCTGCACAACCAGAAGTCATTATGGGCTCTGGCTTGGTTGGACAACGTGGTGACTCTGGACAGGCGGTGCTATGAGATGTAGAAGAACAGTAGGATTGGATGGGCACTGACCAAGGATCAGAGAAACCCGTTGAAAGACCATGTTTTGATCATCCGGTCTTCAAATACCTTGAAGTGCGAGGACATACACGGAGGCGATCAAATCTTGTGGGGAACGTGTGCAAAACTCTGTAGAGTATTCAAACCTAATCGATTAGCCGTGTCCACGGTCATGGACAACTTGAGCCAAAGGAACTGAAACTATCAGGAATTCTCAACACCATTATATATATTTGATGTGGGTAATATTTGTAACTTGGGTACGAGAATTGGTTGGTGGAACCATCTCGTTAACAACCACAAATGTAGTAATATTTTGCTTTTAGCCCTCACTTGATGTAGGAGAAAACTTTGCTTTCCGCTAAAAAAAACTTATAGCCCCACCTGCCATATATGCACATAGTATAGATGATTTTCACCCTTCTCTTTTGTGACTTGCCGGCATATTCAATATGCTGACCTACACGGTTGCAACGTCTTATGTTGCAGATATTTTCTTCGACGAGTAAGAGTATGATTCAGGGTTACAGTCCGCACTCAACCTGCCGTTGGTGTTTATTGGGACTCCACTCCCTTGACTGTTTTCGCTGAGATTCTGAGGTATATATATCAGTTTTACGTTATTTACATGTGATTGCACTTTGATATATACATTGATGTACTGTATGTGCCAGCATACTGATCCAGGGATGGCACAGAAGCACAGAGGCTTGACTTGTTTTGAGTCGGGTCGCTACATCAATTTTATGCACAAATACTATACCTTCATTCACCATAAAGTGGCACTTCTCCCAGTTCAAGAAAAGATTTGTTTCTTCACATCTATGCAAAACTCGATCAACGTTGCTTAAGAAATCATGAAAAGAAGTATCGTAAATGGAAACATCATCCATGAAGATCTCAACAATCTTTTCACAAAAGTCAGAGAATATAGCATTCATACATCTTTGAAACGTAGCAGGTGGATTGCATAAACCAAAAGGCATAATCTATGAACATAAGTTCCAAAAGGGCATGTGAAAGTACTTTTCTCTTGATCCTCCTTTGACACGGGTATTTGAGAAAAAACAGAATATCAATCAAGAAAACAAAAATGTGTGAGCTTAGAAAATCGTTCGAACATTTGACCAATAAAAGGTAAGGGTAATGATCTTTTCTAGTATCTTTGATAAATTCTCTGAAGTCAATTACCATCCAATAACAAGTTATGGTTCTTTGTGGGATAAGTTAATTTTTAACATTAGGAACAACAGTCATACCTCCTTTCTTGGGAAGACAATGAACATGACTTACTCATAACCCACAAGTATAGGGGATAACTGAAGTCTTCACGGGTAGTATGTCACCCTTATTTATTGATTCGACATAAGGGGAGCCAAAGAATATTTATTGACCTCAGAAGTTGAGTTGTCAATTCAACCACACCTACGCTATCTCTCTCGAGCAAAGATTTAGTAGAACGTCAAGTAATAGTAGTAACAATAACAATAACAGTCCTAGCACCATTGTGACAGTAGCAATGATACATCTCTAATGTATCTATATTTTTTTATTGTTCCATGCTAATATATTATCATTCTACAATACTTTTTGGTATTTATTTACCAATTTATATTATTTTTGAGCACTAACCTATTGAACCAGTGCCCAGTGCTACGTGTTGTTTTCTACATGTTTTCCACTTTTCAGGTTTTCAATACCAAACGAAGTCCAATTGACCTGGAACATTTTGGAGATTTTTTTCTGGACCAAAAGAAGACCAACGAGCATCGGGAAAAGGATGGAAGCCACCCAAGGCCCCCACAAGCCCACATGGCGCAACCCGGGGGGCGCCCTGATGGCTTGTGGGCCCCTTGTGGTGCGTTTGTTGGGATCCGATGAATTGTGGGTTTATGTTCAGATTATTCATGATAAATATTTGAGTCTTCTTTGAATACTAATATGATTCTTATGTGCATTATTATGATGGCTTCGTAATTCTCTCCGATCTATTGAAATAGTTTGGCCAACTAGATTGATATTTCTTTGATGAGAGAGGTGCGTTGTAGTAGGTTAAATGTGGAAAACTTCTATATCCGTGTGATAGAAGGGGACAATATGCGTCTTTGTGTTGCTGCTACTAAGGATAACACAATAGGGTTTATTCATATTGCTTGAGTTTACTTTGTCTACATCATGGCATCGTTCTCCATGCATTACTCTGTTTTACTTAATACTCTAGATGCATGCTGGACATCGATCGATGAGTGAAGTGATAGTAATAGGTGCAGTCAGGAGTCGGCCTATTTGTTTATGGATGTGATTCCTATATACACATGATCATTGTCGTGAATATCACATAACTAACCACTTTTCTATCAATTTCCCAACAGTAATTTGTTTACCCACCGTATGCTGTTTTTCATGAGAGATGCCATTAGGGAAAACTATGGCCGATGGGTCTATTCAGCTTATATTTACAAAACCTTCAATACCTTGCTGCCATTTACTTGTTTTTTAATTTTCAATTTACAACTATCTATAATTATCTACACACCTCACTAGCTTGCAAATAACGAGACCAAGGGGATTGACAACCCTCTTGCCCGCGTTGGGTGGAAGTTGTTCGTTCTTTTGTGTGCAGCCGTTGAAGATGATTGTTGTTGATATTCCAATTGGTTTGATAAACCTTGGTTTCATAACTGAGGGAAAAATTTACGCACATTGTGCTGCGATAACCCATTCCTCTTCATGGAAAACCCAACACAGATCACAAGTATCAAGCAACAACAGTAGTAACTGAGCAAGATTCTGTATGTGAAAAGCATAGGCACCTAGATTAGTGATGGATAATGATTTCGATCACATCAGCCATGCAACAATTACACACTAGGGCGACACAGAACTAGCTCCAATTCATCAATGTAATGTAGGCATGTATTTCGTATATAGTCATACGTGCTTGCGATAATAACTTGCATGCCATCTTTTATCCTACCCTCCCGCGGCAGTGGGGTGATGACCCACAAGTATAGGGGATCAATCGTAGTCCTTTCGATAAGTAAGAGTGTCGAACCCAACGAGGAGCAGAAGGCTCTGATAGACGGTTTTCAGCAAGGTAATAACTGCAAGCACTGAAAGTAGCAGTAACAAGTGATGGTGTAGTGAGGTGAAACGTAGCAAGTGAAAAATAACAAGTAACAAGTAGTAGCAACGGTGCAGCAAGTGGCCCAATCCCTTTTGTAGCAAGGGACAAGCCTGAACAAAGTCTTATAGGAGGAAAAACACTCCCGAGGACACACGGGAATTTCTGTCATGCTAGTTTCATCATGTTCATATGATTCACGTTCGTTACTTTGATAGTTTGATATGTGGGTGGACCGGCGCTTGGGTACTGCCCTTACTTGGACAAGCATCCCACTTATGATTAAACCCTCTCGCAAGCATCCGCAACTACGAAAGAAGAATTAAGACAACGTCTAACCATAGCATTAAACTAGTGGATCCAAATCAGCCCCTTACGAAGCAACACATAGATTGGGGTTTAAGCTTCTGTCACTCCAGCAACCCATCATCTACTTACTACTCCCCAATGACTTCCTCTAGGCCCAAATATGGTGAAGTGTTATGTAGTCGACGTTCACATAACACCACTAGAGGAAAAGACAACATACAGCATATCAAAATACCGAACGAATATCAAATTCACATGACTATTATCAGCATGACTTATCCCATGTCCTCAGGAACAAAAGTAACTACTCAGAAAGCATAATCATAATCATGATCAGAGGTGTAATGAATAGCATCAAGGATCTGAATATAAACTCTTCCACCAAGTAATCCAACTAGCATCAACTACAAAGAGTAATCAACACTACTAGTAACCTTACAAGTACCAATCGGAGTCGCGAGACGGAGGTTGGTTACAAGAGATGAACTAGGGATTGGAGAGGAGATGGTGCTGATGAAGGTGATGATGAAGATGCCTTCCCTCCGACGAGAGGAGTGTTGGTGATGACAATGGCGACGATTTCCCCCTCCGGGAGGGAAGTTTCCCCGGCAGGATCGTCCTGCCGGAGCTCTAGATTGGATCTGCTGAAGTTCCGCCTCGTGGCGGCGGTGAAACCACGAAAAAGCTCCCGGTTGATTTTTTTCTGGAACGAAACCCTTCATATAGCAAAAGAGGGGGCTAGTGGGCCGTCAGGGAGCCCACAAGCTTGCCATCCACCACTAGGGGGGGTGGCGGTGGCAGGGCTTGTGGCGCCCTGGTAGCCCCCCTCTGGTACTTCTTTAGCCCAGTATTTTTTATATAATCCCAAAAAATTCCACGTAACTTTTCACGGCATTTGGAGATGTGTAGAATAGTGGACTAAGACTTGTTCCTTTTCTAGTCCAGAATTCCAGCTGCCTGAATTCTCCCTCTTCAAATAAACCTTGCAAAATAAGAGAGAAAAGCCATAAATATGGTACCACAAAGTAATATTACAGCCCATAAAGCAATAAATATCAACATGAAAGCATGATGCAAAATGGACGTATCAACTCCCCCAAGCTTAGACCTCGCTTGTCCTCGAGCGAAAACCAAGTTCCATAAACATGTCCACATGTTTAGGGATGAAGGTGTCGATAAAACATAATACAGACATGAGGGCATCATGATCACACATAGAACAACAATACATCATAAAGATTCTTATGGGAAAGTAACAATTCCTTCACAAAGCAAAGCATGAAGAAAAAACCTTACCGAGAAGTAACCAACAACAGTCCAAAGTCATTGAGACAATTGCAATTTATCACAACATCAGAAAGAGTCAAATAAGAGCTTGCAAGGCAAACCCACATACTCAATCATCTCTTTTGTTTTCCACAATTGTTACAACTCACGTGGTACTCATGGTGTCAAAGTTTCAGCTCGACATAGAGGAAGATAGGGGCTTATAGTTTTGCCTCCCAACTATTTACCTCAAGGGTAAAGTCAACAATAATAAAGCATAAGTACTCAACTCCAAGTTGATATATGAATATAGATATTTCCCAAGCATGTGACGGTAGCCAAGACAAAGGCAAAAATAGGGAATTGGTGAAGATCACCATGACTCTTACAAGGGCAAAAAGTAAAGGTACAAGATAGGCCCTTCGTAGAGGGAAGCAGAGGTTGTCATGCACTTTTAAGGTTTGAATGCGTGTCCTCTTAGTGCGGAGGAACGTCACTTTATATTGCCTCCTGTGATAAAGAACTTTATTATGCAGTCTGACGCTTTTATGTCTTCCTCATCACAGGTTCGTACAAAGCTTATTTTCCACACACTAATAGATCATACATATTAGAGAGCAATTTTTATTGCTTGCACTGATGACAACTTACTTGAAGGATCTTATTCAATCCATAGGTAGGTATGGTGGACACTCATGGCAAAACTGGGTTGAAGGTTTATGGATGCACAAGTAGTATCTCTACTTGGTGCGGGAGTTTTGGCTAATATGAGGTGGAAGCAATCGTCACATGCTAAGGGATCTCTAATCATATAACATTGTTTGGAACCAAGCAAACACAATTCTTTATGTTGTCTTCCTTGTCCAACGTCTAGTCCTAAGCATGCAATAGTTTGGTGAGTGCTCACAATTGTAAAAAGTGTCTGAGATGATATATTTATATGTGAACCTCTCTTTCCTTATTACTTCTTATTAATTGCAACAATGACTGAGGTCTATGTTGATTTATTCTCAACAAGTTTCAATCATCAAACGTGTCATATGTGAAGTTATCACTTTCCATAAGATCGTCTCATGATCTTTCATGCTATCATTATTTTCATACTTTTGATCATGGCACAAAGCAAGGCCCTTGACTAAGACACTCTTTATTATATAGCTCGTAAGCTCGAATACATCGGGGGAGAGACAAAAGCAAAATACTCAAACTAAATACTAAAGACTTAATCTCCTAAGAGAAGAAATAAAAACTGAAAAGGAAAGAACTAAAACAAAGGTAAAAGCAAAAGATATAAAGGTGATACGATACCAGGGCAACTCCCCCAAGCTTTGCAGAAGCCAAAGGGATTGCCCATACCAATGCTTAGTTGTCTTCCTTTGGTGGTGATGGTGGTGGAGTTGTTGAAGTAGTCTAATCCTCCGTCTTCCAAGGCATAGGTGCTCCATCATGGCAGGATGAACGAGTCGCCGGAATCCTCAAATCTGCAGCCAACCGTATTGATTTAAATCTATACTCATACTCACAGTTTTGGTTCTGCAGGTTATAGATCTGGCCCTCGAGTTGATCAACCCTGTCATAGAGCCTGGAGAGGTGCTTCCCAATGTCAATGGCATCCATATTGTGATTGCTGGTGAACTCCGTGATCATCATGTGGTTGGCGTTGAGTCCACGCTCCACCATCCCTTGGCACTTGAAGAGTTGTTGCTCCATTGCTTCGAGCCTCGTCTCCACGCTTCCGGTCTTCTTAGGCCCCTCAACATCACGGATGTGCAACATCCCCTCGCTCATCTTGATAGATTGAGGGTGTTTCAGCACTTCTGTGAGGTAGGGATTGATGACCTTCTCGAAGATCTTGTCCTTATGAGCGTTTGGGGAAGTCATGATGATCTAGATCTGCCACACAAACAGACTCGAAATGAAAACAGAGGAAGACTGCGCGATACAGAGATCAAAACCTTAGGGCGAATATATATTAATTTTTTTCTGGACCAGAAGGAGTGCTCCACAAGAAAACGGAGTCTGGGAGGCACACGAGGTGCCCACAAGCCCTCCCTCCGCCACCAGGGGGGTAGGTGGCGGTTTCCAAGCTTGTCGACGCCTCGTGCGCTCTCCGGACTGCTTTTTTATTTTCCTAATTTTCCAAAACTTCCAAAACGGAGGAAAATTCCTAATGGAAAAGCATCGGAGTCCAATTTCTTACTGAAACAGATACCTCTTCGTTTTCAGGGTCTGAAACAGGCTGATAAACATCCCTTATGTACTCGTGTGGAGTTATGACATTGATAATATTGGTCTCAACATTTATGGGAGTACCAGAGATGTAATGCTTGATTCTTTGCCCATTTACCACTCTAGGAAAATTTATTTCCGTGTTATTGATTTTGATGGCACCGGAACAATATACTTCCTCGATAACGTAAGGACCTTCCCATTTAGAGAGAAGCTTCCCTGCGAAGAATATCAAACGAGAATTGTATAGCAGGACATAATCACCTACATTGAACTCTCATTTCTGTATTCGTTTGTCGTGCCATCTCTTAACCTTTTCCTTGAACAACTTGGCATTCTCATATGCCTGGGCCCTCCATTCATCTAATGAGCTGATATCAAACAACCGCTTCTCACCGGCAAGTTTGAAATCGAAGTTGAGCCATTTGATTGCCCAATAAGCTTTGTGTTCCAGCTCAAGCGGTAAATGACATGCCTTACCGTAAACCATTTTATACGGCGACATGCCCATGGGATTCTTATAAGCAGTCCTATAAGCCCATAGTGCATCGTCAAGTTTGCTAGACCAATTCTTTCGAGATCTATTGACGGTCTTTTGTAGGATCAATTTGATCTCCCTATTACTCAACTCCACTTGACCACTAGACTGAGGATGATAAGGAGATGCAACTATATGGTTGACATCATATTTAGCGAGCATCTTGCGGAAAACACCATGAATGAAGTGTGAACCGCCATCAGTCATCAAATATCTAGGGACTCCAAATCTTGGGAAATGACTTCTTTAAGCATCTTAATAGAGGTGTGGTGATCAGCATTTTTAGTGGGAATAGCCTCTACCCACTTAGTGATGTAATCCATGATGTCTACTATGCAAACTTCTCCTTGTAGACGTTGTTGGGCCTCCTAGTGCAGAGGTTTGTAGGACAGTAGAAATTTTCCCTCAAGTGGGTGACCTAAGGTTTATCAATCCGCGGGAGGCATAGGATGAAGATGGTCTCTCTCAAGTAACCCTGCAACCAAATAACAAAGAGTCTCTTGTGTCCCCAACACACCCAATACAATGGTAAGTTGTATAGGTGCACTAGTTCGGCGAAGAGATGGTGATACAAGTGCAATATGGATGGTAGATATAGGTTTTTGTAATCTGAAATTACAAAAACAGCAAGGTAACAAATGGTAAAATTGAGCACGAACGGTATTGCAATGCGTGGAAATAAGGCCTAGGGTTCATACTTTCACTAGTGAAGTTCTCTCAACAATGATAACACAATTGGATCATATAACTAGCCCTCAACATGCAACAAAGAGTCACTCCAAAGTCACTAATAGCGGAGAACAAACGAAGAGATTATTGTCGGGTACGAAACCACCACAAAGTTATTCTTTCTAGTCGATCTATTCAAGAGTCCGTAGTAAAATAACACGAAGCTATTCTTTCCGTTCGATCCATCATAGAGTTCGTACTACAATAACACCTTAAGATACATATCAACCAAGACCCTAATGTCACCTAGATACTCCATTGTCACCTCAAGTATCCGTGGGCATGATTATACGATATGCATCACATAATCTCAGAATCATCTATTCAACCAACACATAGAACTTCAAAGAGTGCCCCAAAGTTTCTACCAGAGAGTCAAAACGTGTGCCAACCCTTGTGCATAGGTTCCCAGTGTCACGAACCCGCAAGTTGATCACCAAAATATACATCAAATACTCACATGAATCCACGTGTGCCAACCCATATGCATAGGTTCCCAATTGTCACAAACCCGCAAGTTGATCACAGCAGATAGACACGTGCAAGACATACATCAAGTGTTGTCAAAGACTCAATCCGATAAGATAACTCTAAAGGGGAAACTCAATTCATTACAAGAGGGAGAGGGGGAAGAACATCATAAGAGCCAACTATAGTAGCAAAGCCCATGGTACATCGAGATCAAGACATCTCAAGAACACGAGAGAGAGAGAGAGATCAAACACATAGCTACTGGTACATACCCTCAGCCCCGAGGGAGAACTACTCCCTCCTTGTCATGGAGATTGCCGGGATGATGAAGATGGCCACCGGAGATGGATTCCCCCTCCGGCAGGGTGCCAGAACGGGCTCCAGATTGGTTTTTGGTGGCTACAGAGGCTTGTGGCGGCGGAACTCCCGATCTAGGTTTCTTTTTGTGGGTTTCTGAATTTATAGGAATTTATGGCGGTGGAATTGCGTCAGTTGGGCCTACGAGGAGGTCACAAGCCTGCGCGCGACCACCGGGGGGGTGGGGTGGTGGTGGTGTGAGGGCTTGTGACTCCCTCGTGTCCCATCTGGCCTTCTCCCAAAGCTTTGGGGGTCTCTTTTGGTCCAAAAAATCATCGTAAAGTTTCATTCCATTTGGACTCCGTCTGAAAATGGGCCAAAAACACGGAAAAAACAGAAACTGGCACTTGGCACTGAGTTAATAGGTTAGTCCCAAAAACAAATAAATAGCATATTCATGCATATAAAACATCCAAAGTTGACAAGATAATAGCATGGAACCATCAAAAATGATAGATACGTTGGAGACGTATCAAGCATCCCCAAGCTTAACTCCTGCTCGTCCTCGAGTAGGGAAGTGATAAAGAATGAACTTTTGATGTTGCATGCTACCTAGCATAGTTGTCCTGTGTAACTTCTCTCACGTGACATGAATGTTCAGATCCATTAGATTCAAAACAATAGTTTGCTATTGACGTGGAAACAATAATAATTCAAGCAAACTAGCAAAGTAATCATGAACTTTAAAAATAACAAGGCCAAAAGAAAGTTATCCCTACAAAAGCATATAGTCTGGCTATGGTCTATCATCATTGCACAACGAATTTAAATCATGCACAACCCCGGTATTGGCCAAGTAATTGTTTCACACCTTTACTTTCTCAAACCTTTTCAACTCTCACGCAATACATGAGCGTGAGCCATGGTTATAGCACTATAGATGGTGTGGAATGTAGTGGAGGTTGCAAGACAAAAAAGGAGAAGATAGTCACATTAACTAGGCATATCAATGAGCTGTGGAGATGTTCATCAATAGATATCAATGTGAATGAGTAGGGATTGCCATACAATTGATGCACTAGAGCTATGAGTATGTGAAAGCTCTTAAAGAAAACTAGTGGGTGTGCATCCAACTTGCTTGCTCACGAAGACCTAAGGCAATTTTGAGGAAGCCTATCATTGTAATATACAAGCCAAGTTATATAATGAAAATTTCCACTAGCTATATGGTGGTGACAAAATGAGAGACTCTCAATCATGAAGATCATGGTGCTTAATATGCACAACTGTGGAAAAAGTGGTAGCATTGTCCCTTCTCTCTTTTTCTCTCATTTTTTTATTTGGTGGGCTCTTTGGCCTCTTTTTTTGTGGGCTTCTTTGGCCTCTTTTATTTCCTCACATGGGACAATGCTCCATTAATGATGATCATCACACTTTAAACTCAAAACTGAGAGTAACGGTGACTCTATATGGAATGCCTTCGGTAGTGTACCGTGGCAATGATCTAGCATGGCATAGACATCAATGGAAACATCATGCTAGCTATATTACGATCATGCAATGGCAATGTAGACGTGGTGGCACATATCATGGTGGTAGTTGCATGGCAATATATCTCGGAATGACTTTAAAAAAGCCATAGTAGGTAGGTATGGTGGCTGTTTTGAGGGAGGCTAATGGTTGGTTTTGTGCACCGGCGAAAGTTGCACGGCACTAAGAAGATAGTGATGGTGGAAGGTGAAAGTGCATCTAAACCATGGACTCAACATTAGTCATGAAGAACTCATATACTTGTTGCAAAAGTTTTATTAGTAATCGAAACAAAGCATTCAACGCATACTCCTAGGGGAAGGGTTGGTAGGTATAAACCATCACGCGATCCCGACCGCCACACAAAGGATGACAATCAATATACTAATCATGCTCTGATTTCATCACATAGCGGTTCACCATAAGTGCATGCTACGAGAATCACTAACTTCAACACAAGTATTTCTAGATCCACAACACCTTACTAGCATGACTTCAATATTTCCATAACCACAACCCAAAACTAATTGTGATGAATCAAACTTCTCTAACTATTCAATGCACATGAAGGTGGAAGTTTTCGTATCCCTTTGGATAACTACCCCTTTTGAGACTACTTTCAAAGCATAGATCAACTACCAAGCCACGCACCGCTGCGCTCTAAAAGATATAAGTGAAGCACATGTGAGCTGAATTGTCTACCAAAGGATATAAGTGAAGCTTGACAAAATCACGGTGAGTGTATGTTTCTCTCTCTAGGTGTGCAGCAAGGATGATTGTGACACAACAAAAATAAAAGCTCCTACGATACAAGACGCTCCAAGCAAAAACACATAACATGTGGTGAATAAAAATATAGCCCCAAGTAACGTTACCGATGGATTGAAGACGAGAGAGGGGATGCCTTCCCGGGGCATACCCAAGCTTAGGCTTTTACGGCATCCTTGAATCTCTTGGGGTGCCTTGGGCATCCCCAAGATGGATCTCTTGCCACTCTTTATCTCTTTGTCCATAAGAACTTCACCCAAAACTTGAAAACTTCACAACACGAAACTTAAACAGAAACTCGTGATAACATTAGTATGAGAAAGCGAACCACCACTTCCTTAGGTACTGTAGCAAACTTAAATTCTACTTATTCTGATGTTGGGTTACTGTATTTTCAACCTTCCATGGCTAGTACCCCCCCCCCCGATACTAACCATAGGTTCATCAAAATAAGTAACCAACACAACAAAAACAGAATCTGTTAACAGCAGACCAGTCTGTAGCAATCTGTATATTTCGTATACTTATGGTACTTCAAAAATTCTGACAAATTTCGAAAGTCTGAAGAATTTGTGTATAAATCAGCAGCAAAAAGAATCAACTCAAAATCTCTTACAGAATAAAAACTAAAATTCTTTTCGTGAGCAGAAAGTTTCTGTCTTTTCCAGCATGACCAAACGATCATCCCCAAGACTAATCATAACGGTTTTGCTTGGCACAAACACAAAAAGAAACACAAAAGACACAATCATAAAAGAATTATGATGGTGTGGAGAAAACAAAACAGGAAGCAAAAATCAAAGAAAAATTTATTCATTGGGTTGCCTCCCAACAAGCGCTATCGTTTAACGCCCTTAGCTAGGCATTGATTTCAATGATGCTCACATAAAAGGTAAGGATTGAAACACAACGAGAGCATCACGGAGCAAATGGCTAGCACATTTAAGTCTAACCCACTTCCTATGCATAGGGATTTTGTGATCAAACAATTTAGTGGAGCAAGAATCAACTAGCATAGGAAGGCAAAACAAGCATAGCTTCAAAAATTTCAACATATGGAGAGGAATCTTGATACTATTGCAATAAGTAGAAGCATATGATCCTCTCTCATAGTAATTTCAGTAGCATCATGAATGAATTCAACAATATAACCAGCACCTAAAGCATTCTTTTCATGATCTACAAGCATAGAAATTTTACTACTCTCCACATAAGGAAATCTATTCTCAAGAATAGTAGTGGGAGTATCATAAAAGACTTGAGCACTACAAATTGTGTCCACAATGAAAAAGCAAGGTTTAGCAAAGGGATTCTTGAGAGTATGACAAGTTTTATCACCCCTCTTCTTTAAAGAATAAGTATCCTCACAATAATCATCATAGATAGGGGCATGCTTTCATCAAAATAATTTTGATCATTCAAAGTGGAAGAACTAAAAAGATCATCTTCATCAAATATAGCATCCCCAAGCTTGTGGCTTTGCATATCATTAGCATCATGGGTATTCATAGAATTCATGCTAACAACATTGCAATCATGCTCATCATTCACATATTCTATGCCAAGCATTCTATGTAATTGTTCTTTCAGCACTTGAGCACAATTTTCCTACCCATCATGCTCACGAAAGACATTGAAAAGATGGAGCATATGAGGCATCCTCAATTCCATTTATTTTGTAATTTTCAGCGAAAGAACAAGAAACAAAAAGATTCGATTGCAAGATCTAAATATATACCTTCAAGCACTAACCTCCCCGGCAACATCGCCAGAAAAGAGCTTCATTGACGGCATATTAGTGCCGCTTTCCTAGCCTCCCCGGCAAAGGCGCCAGAAAAGAGCTTGATGTCTACTACGCAACCTTCTCCTTGTAGACGTCCTTGGGCCTCCAAGTGCAGAGGTTTGTAGGACAGTAGCAATTTTCCCTCAAGTGGGTGACCTAAGGTTTATCAATCCGCGGGAGGCATAGGATGAAGATGGTCTCTCTCAAGCAACCCTGCAACCAAATAACAAAGAGTCTCTTGTGTCCCCAACACACCCAATACAATGGTAAGTTGTATAGGTGCACTAGTTCGGCGAAGAGATGGTGATACAAGTGCAATATGGATGGTAGATATAGGTTTTTGTAATCTGAAATTACAAAAACAGCAAGGTAACAAATGGTAAAATTGAGCACGAACGGTATTGCAATGCGTGGAAATAAGGCCTAGGGTTCATACTTTCACTAGTGAAGTTCTCTCAACAATGATAACACAATTGGATCATATAACTAGCCCTCAACATGCAACAAAGAGTCACTCCAAAGTCACTAATAGCGGAGAACAAACGAAGAGATTATTGTCGGGTACGAAACCACCACAAAGTTATTCTTTCTAGTCGATCTATTCAAGAGTCCGTAGTAAAATAACACGAAGCTATTCTTTCCGTTCGATCCATCATAGAGTTCGTACTACAATAACACCTTAAGACACATATCAACCAAGACCCTAATGTCACCTAGATACTCCATTGTCACCTCAAGTATCCGTGGGCATGATTATATGATATGCATCACATAATCTCAGAATCATCTATTCAACCAACACATAGAACTTCAAAGAGTGCCCCAAAGTTTCTACCAGCGAGTCAAAACGTGTGCCAACCCCTGTGCATAGGTTCCCGTTTTTACGAACCCGCAAGTTGATCACCAAAACATACATCAAGTACTCACATGAATCCACGTGTGCCAACCCATATGCATAGGTTACCAATTGTCACAAACCCACAAGTTGATCAAAGCAGATAGACACGTGCAAGACATACATCAAGTGTTCTCAAAGACTCAATCCGATAAGATAACTCTAAAGGGGAAACTCAATTCATTACAAGAGGAAGAGGGGGAAGAACATCATAAGATCCAACTATAGTAGCAAAGCCCATGGTACATCGAGATCAAGACATCTCAAGAACACGAGAGAGAGATCAAACACATAGCTACTGGTACATACCCTCAGCCCCGAGGGAGAACTACTCCCTCCTCGTCATGGAGATCGCCGGGATGATGAAGATGGCCACCAGAGATGGATTCCCCATCCGACAGGGTGCCAGAACGGGCTCCAGATCGGTTTTTGGTGGCTACAGAGGCTTGTGGCGGTGGAACTCCCGATCTAGGTTTCTTTTTGGGGGTATGTGAATCTATAGGAATTTATGGCGGTGGAATTGTGTCACTTGGGCCTACGAGGAGGTCACAAGCCTGCGCGCCACCACCGGGGGGGGGGGGTGGCGGCGTGAGGGCTTGTGACTCCCTCATGGCCCATATGGCCTTCTCCCAAAGCTTCGGGGGTCTCTTTTGGTCCAAAAAAATCATCGAAAAGTTTCATTCCATTTGGACTCCGTCTGAAAATGGGCCAAAAACACGGAAAAAACAGAAACTGGCACTTCGCACTGAGTTAATAGGTTAGTCCCAAAAAAGATATAAAAAGCATATTCATGCATATAAAACATCCAAAGTTGACAAGATAATAGCATGGAACCATCAAAAATTATAGATATGTTGGAGACGTATCAACCCACAGCAACTAAGATATGAGTATACCCATTGGAACTCGGGAAGGGTCCCATATAATCAAAGCCCCAGACATCAAATGGTTCAATGACAAGTGAATAGTTCATATGCATTTCCTGACGCTTACTGATGTTCCCTATTCTTTGGCATTCGTGACAAGACAAGACAAACTTACGGGCATCCTTGAAGAGAGTGGGCCAATAGAAACCTGATTGCAATACCTTATGGGCAGTTCTATCTCTAGCGTGGTGTCCTCCGTAGGCTTCGGAATGAAACTTCTACAAGATCTGTCCCTGCTCATGTTGAGGCACACAACGTCTAATAACACCATCTACTTCTTCCTTATAAAGGTGAGGATCATCCCAAAAGTAGTGTCTCAAATCAAAGAAGAATTTCTTATTTTGCTGATAGGTGAAACTAGGTGGTATGTATTTGGCTACGATATAGTTTGCGTAATCAGCATACCACGGTGCACTATGTGAAGTGCGGATGACACTTAATTGCTCATCAGGAAAGGTGTCATCAATAGGTCGTGGGTCATCAAGGACATTCTCTAGTCTAGACAAGTTATCTGCTACAGGGTTATCAGCACCCTTTCAGTCAACGACGTGCAAATCAAATTCATGTAGCAGGAGAACCCATCTGATCAGTCTAGGCTTAGCGTCCTTCTTCTCCCTAAGGTACTTAATAGCAGCATGATCAGAGTGAATAATGACTCTGGAGTCAACTATATAAGATCTGAACTTTTCACATGCAAACACGACTGCTAAAAATTCCTTCTCCGTAGTGGCATAGTTTCTTTGGGCACTGTCTAGAGTTTTACTAGCGTAGTGAATAACATTCAACTTCTTGTCAACTCTTTGTCCTAGAACAGCACCAACAACATAATCACTAGCATCACACATGATTTCGAAGGGCAAGTTCCAGTCAGGTGGTTGAACAATAGGTACGGTTATCAAAGCCTTCTTAAGTATTTCGAAAGCTTCCTCACAATCCTCATCAAAAACAAAAGGAACATCCTTCTGCAAGAGGTTGGTAAGAGGCCTAGAAATCTTAGAGAAGTCTTTAATGAACCTTCTATAGAAACTAGCATGACCTAGGAAACTTCGTATACCTCTGATTTCTGTGGAGCAAGGCATTATCTCAATTGCATCAACCTTAGCCTTATCAACTTCAATGCCTTTCTCCGAGATTTTGTGTCCTAAGACGATACCTTCATTAACCATAAAGTGGCACTTCTCCCAATTCAAGACGAGGTTGGTATCTTCGCATCTCTGTAAGACTCGATCAAGGTTGCTGAGGCAATCATCAAAGGAAGACCCATAAACGGAGAAGTCGTCCATGAAAACCTCGAGAACCCTTTCACAAAAGTTAGAGAATATAGCCATCATACATCTTTGAAAGGTGGCAGGTGCATTACATAAGCCAAAAGGCATACGTCTATAGGCAAAGGTACCGAAGGGGCAGGTGAAAGTGGTTTTCTCCTGATCTAGAAAGCAGAAGTGTGTGTGTTTTGATAGCCTTTCTAGCATTTGGTCGATAAACGGCAAAGGATAATGATCTTTCCTGGTTGCCTTGTTCCGTTTCCGGAAGTCTATCACCATCCTATAGCCAGTAATAATCCTTTGTGGGATTAGTTCATCCTTATCATTAGGAACGACGGTGATACCTCCCTTCTTAGGTACGCAATGTACTGGACTTACCCAATCACTACGAGCAACATGATAAATGATTCCTGCTTCCAGAAGGTTTAATATTTCTTTTCTAACGACTTCTTTCATCTTAGGATTTAATCTCCTTTGATGATCAGCAACTGGTTTGGAATCAGGATCGGTTTTAATCTTGTGCTGACATAGAGTGGGACTAATACCCTTAAGATCATCAAGAGTATATCCAATAGCAGCACTGTAACATCCCAAATTTTGGAATGTTAATAAAATTATTAGATTGATTGTTTGTTCGCTTGAGTGATTGAAAGCTTGAGTGAAATTTGAAAACTTTTCAAAACTTTTGAATGAGAGGGAATAAAATGACTTTCCCCTTTTTCCTGTGAATTCAAATTCATCTTTTTTTTAAATCAGCGAGAGGAGATAGCATGACTTCTTCAACTATAAAGAATTTGAATCAAGGTGGCATTGGAATTCCTTTCGATTTTGCTTTGCATTTTGTTTCTTCCTCACTCACGGAATGCGGAACCATATCTTGTCAAGCAAGAAAAAGAGAGGAGAAACATGACCCTCCAAAACCCGGGGATATTCTTTAAAATATTTGAGCTATGAAACCCAAGATTTATTTGAGAAAATATTTGCAAAAAGAAATAAAGCATTTAGGGATTTTCTAAAAAACATTTTTTTTGAAGTATTTATTTTGGTAGTGGAAAAATGCCCATCTTTTTGGATTTATTTTTCTGAAACTTTTAATATATTATACCTCTATATTCCGAGGATATTCTATTTACTTTTAATCGTATTAATTCCTATTTTACTAAAAAGGGAAAGAGATCTCTTATTTTAGGAATGTACTTGGGCCACGTTAGGAAACGCATCAGGCCGAGATACCCCTTCTTCTTCCTCCTCTCGTTCCCTTCCTTCCCAAGCAATGGCAGAAGCTTCCTAGAAGCTTCCCTCCCCCGATTCGCGAGATATGTTGCCTCCCCTCGCCTCCCACCACCCCTATAAGAGAGCCCTGACTCTCCTCGTTCCATTTTCCCCATCACCTCGCCTTCTCCCTGCTCGTAGCCACGGCGCCACCATCCTCATCTTCCTGTCAATAATGGAGTACACTAGGTCTCGTGGCGCTTCCCCATCACCCCTGCCGAGCCTCTCCAGCGCCCCACCCCCTGCCGTGCTACTCCTCCGCCGATTCCCCACCCAGCCGGCGACCTCCCCACCTCGCGGGAGCAGCCACCTCGCCGGAGTTCTTCCTCTGTGTCAGCCACGGTGAGCTTCATAGAAATCCCGTCACAGTTTTTTTTTCAGAAAAAGAGCAAAATTATAAAATTCATATCTATTAGTATAAAACTCCGAATTAGGTGATTCTTTTTGCGTTGGATCACAAATTTTATGCAGTTTCTGTAGATATATAATTTGTCTATGTTTGGATTTATAAAAGTTGAGTTAGATCCGATTTGAATTAAAGCTTGTTTTGCTTATTCCGGGAGTTTAAAAATAGCTTTTAATTTGATTCTTTTTGCTGATGCTTCCTATTGATCAGATCTTTCAGTAGTTTAAGTTTCAATTTTTTTCAATATTTTTACTTAGGGTTTTAAGCAAAACAGATTCTGTTTTAGCCTTTTTTGTTTTCTTGCTATTTCTTTTGTATTAATTGTTCTTAATTTGTTTTTTTTGTAATTGTGACAAGTTATATTTTTTTTTTCTGATATTTACCAGTAACTTTTCAACAACAACAAAATTTTATTTTATTTATTCTTATTTTTTTGCATGGAATCAATTCTAGTTCTATACTAACTTGCGAATTGATTGCATTGCTAGTTTGATTTCCTATTTTGAAAATACTTATAAAATAATATTGTTTTGCAAATTTTACTTCTGTTATCTTAGTTATTTTATATTTTGTTTTCTGTTATTTTTCTATTTTAGTGTTTTATTTTCAGTTAGAACAAAAACTATATAGTGTTTGATGTAGTAGAAGGCTTCCTAGCTTTTTTGAAGTTTCCTTTGGATTTTTATCCGCTCTCTCTTATTGATTTTTGATTGCATAAACTTTTATTGCTGTTTGTTAATTGATTTCTAGAATGATTGCTAGTGTGAGTGCTTATGTGAATACTATGTTTGATTATATAGATTTCATCGGGGAGTGACGAATAGTTCTATCACGTATTTCCCGAGAACGAAAATTCTTCTTTATCAACATCACCAGGCAAGTCATTTGATCATGTATCACCTATGTTTTATGCATCGTAGTTCTACCATCCTATGCCCAATTGCATGCTGACTAGGTACTTGGAAATTATGGTTACATATTGTAGTATCATGTGGTAGGCACCCAACAACCCCGTTACTAGGCCCGGGACGACAAATTTCATATTGCTATGCTTGAGTAGACGGGATTCTGGTTGAGAGTTTATCACGAGTGATGGGAGAATAATTTAATAACCAAGACCGGTTAAGTCAAGACTTTTCAAGACCTCCTGATGCAATGCAACTCTGGGTGAAGGACGGTTGATCGGCTCCCTGGAGAAACCAGTGGATGACCCGGGATGCTGGAGACGGCCATGACATCTTGCGGAAAGCTTCACCCAGGCTCAAAGAGACGGACGGATATTTTCAATACCCAAGGCTTACCTGCACAGCCACAAGTCATTATGGGCTCTGGCTTGGTTGGACAACGCGGCGACTCTGGACAGGCGGTGCTAGCAGATGTAGAAGAACGGTAGGATTGGATGGGCACCGACAGGGATTTAGAGGGACCCGTTGAAAGACCATGTTTTGATCATCCGGTCTTCAAACACCCTGAAGTGCGAGGACATACACGGAGGCGATCAAATCTTGTGGGGAACGTGTGCAAAACTCTGCAGAGTACTCAAACCTAATCGATTAGCCGTGTCCACGGTCATGGACAACTTGAGCCAAAGGAACTGAAGTTATCTGAAATTCTCAACACCATTATGTATATTTGATGAGGGTAATATTGATAATCTGGGTATGAGAACTGGTTGGCGGAACCATCTCATTAAAAACCAATAGCGTAGTAATATTTTGCTTTTAGCCCCTCTTGTTGTAGGAGAAAATTTACTTTACGCTAAAACTTACAACACCACCTGCCATATATGCATATAGTATAGATGATATTTTACCCCCTCTCATATGTGACTTGCCGGCATATTCAATATGCTGACCTGCACGGCTGCAACGTCTTATGTTGCAGATATTTTTCTTCGACGAGTAAGAGTACGATTCAGGGTTACGGTCTACACTCAACTTGCTGTTGGTGTTTATTGGGACTCCACTCCCTTGACTGCTTCCGCTGAGATATTTAAGGTATATATCAGTTTTACGCTATTTACATGTGATTGCACATTGATATATACATTGATGTACTGTGTGTGCCAGCATACTGATCCAGGGATGGCACAGAAACACAGAGGCTTGACTCGTTTTGAGTCGGGTCGCTACAAGCACGGTGTTTCCTCAGAGTTTTTAGTAACTTCTTCTCTTCGTGCTCTGAGAGGAGAGCACTAATAATAACGGGATATATCTCCTTCTCATCAAGATAGGCATACTTAAGAGTATTAGGCAACTGTTTAAGCTCAAACACAGGATCACCCTTTGGTGGGGGAGGATCCCCAAGCAGTTCAACAGGCAGATTATTCTTGAGAATAGGATATTGTTCTAAGACAATTTTATCTATCTCATCCCTCTGCTCCATATGCATATCATTTTCATGCTCAAGCAGATATTGCTCTAAAGGATCCGTAGGAGGTATGACAATAGAGGAAAGAGCAATGATTTCATCCCTACCAGACGACTCTTTTTCATGGGGTTGTCTTCCAAATTTGGAGAAGTTAAATTCATGAGACACACCATCGAAACTAACTGTGACAGTCTGATTAATGCAATCAATGTGAGCATTGACAATGTTGAGAAAGGGTCTACCAAATATGATGGGACAAAAGTTATCTTGTGCAGTACCAAGGACGAGGAAATCAGTAGGATACTTCGTCTTACCACACATGACTTCTACGTCTCTCACAATTCCCATAGGGTAGATAGTGTCTCTATTAGCTAGCGTAATAGTGATATGAATGGGTTCTAACTCAGCAGGTGCAATCTCATCTTTGATTTCATCATATAAGGAACGGGGTATTGCACTAACACTAGCTCCCATATCACATAAACCATGGTAACAGTGATCTCCTATCTTGACAGAAACAACGGGCAGGCCAACTACAGTCCGTATTTGTCCTTCGCGTGAGGTTTAGCAATTCTAGTGGAGTCCTCACAGAATTTGATAACATGCCCGTCTACGTCTTCGGTTAAGAGATCTTTGATAATAGCAACACTAGGTTCAACTCTAATCTCCTCAGGTGGTGCAAGTGGTCTAATGTAACCCCTACGTATCACATTTGGAGCTTTAGAATAATCCTTTATCCTAGTAGGGTATGGTGGTTTTTGAGTGTAAGCACAAGGAACAACAGGATCACTAAAAGCAATGACTTTCTCCTCAACTAGATTGGTTTTGACTATGTTGCTTTCTACAGGAGGATGATACTTAAACCACTTCTCTTTGGGAAGATCAACATGAGCAGCAAAAGATTCACATAGAGAAGCTACTATCTCAGAGTCAAGTCCATACTTAGCGCTAAAATCTCTAGAAGTGTTTGTCTCAACAAAAGATTTAACGCAATCAAACTGGAAATTCATACCAGACTCCTTACCTTCCTCCAGCTCCCAATCTTCGGATTTACGTTTGATTCTCTTGAATAAATTCCACTTGTGGTCAATATCCTTCTTCATAAAAGAACCGGTACAAGAAGTGTCAAGCATGGTACAATCTTCATGAGAAAGCCGAGCATAAAAGTTTTGAGTGATAATTTATCTCGAGAGCTCATGATTGGGGCATGAATATAGCATTGATTTAAGCCTCCCCCAAGCTTGAGCTATGCAAGCTTAAATAAACCACAAACTTCATCTACATAGATTAGATGCAAGTCTGGATGTGAAGATCCATCTCCTGTGAAAGGATTAGCCAGCAGTTTCTCAAGCATACCCGAAGGAATTTCATAAAAGATATTTTCAGTAGGTACCTCACGTTGAGGAACAACTCCTCATGCTTCCATTCGTGGTGAAGATACCCCGAACAAACTCCTCAAAGGAACAGTTTCCATAGTGACAAGTGACAATAAATTTCAGTACAGTATATAGATGTTTCCTTACCAATTTCCACTTACCAAAGGCGCTTCACTCCCCGGCAACGGCGTCGGAAAAGATTTTTGATGACCCACAAGTATAGGGGATCAATCGTAGTCCTTTCGATAAGTAAGAGTGTCGAACCCAACGAAGAGCAGAAGGCGCTGATAGACAGTTTTCAGCAAGGTAATAACTACAAGCACTGAAAGTAGCGGTAACAAGTGATGGTGTAGTGAGGTGAAACGTAGCAAGCGAAAAGTAACAAGTAACAAGTAGTAGCAATGGTGCAGCAAGTGGCCCCGGCAGGATCGTCGTGTTTGAGCTCTAGATGGCGGCGGCGAAACCACGAAAAAGCTCCCGATTGATTTTTTCTGCAATGAAACCCTTCATATAGCAAAAGAGGGGGCTAGTGGGCCGTCAGGGAGCCCACAAGCTTGTGGCGCCCTGGTAGCCCCCCTCTGGTACTTCTTTAGCCCAGTAATTTTTATATAATCCCAAAAAATTCCACGTAACTTTTCATGGCATTTGGAGATGTGCAGAATAGTGGACTAAGATTTGCTCCTTTTCCAGTCCAGAATTCCAGCTGCCTGAATTCTCCCTCTTCAAATAAAGCTTGCAAAATAAGAGAGAAAAGGCATAAATATGGTACCACAAAGTAATATAACAGCCCATAAAGCAATAAATATCAACATGAAAGCATGATGCAAAATGGACGTATCATGGGGTCCTAATGGAAATTAAGGGATATTAAGGCCTCCTTTTAATAGAGAACTGGAACAAAGCATTAACACTTGGTGAAGACATAACCTCCTCAAACTACAACAATCATTGGAAAGATCCCAATTATTGTCACCTTCGGGTATGCGGATCAAGACACGTAATAGGTGCATATACTTGCAAGATGGGATCCAAATCACTCTTATATTCATGAAAACATAATAGGTCCAGATCTGAAATCATGGCACTCGAGCCCTAGTGACAAGCATTAAGCATAGCAAAGTCATCGGAACATCAATCTCAGAGCATAGTGGATACTAGGGATCAAGCCCTCTCAAATTAAATGAATTACATGACCAATCTCATCCAATACCATCACCGTCCAACGAGCGTGCAAAGGAATAACTCACTCACTGTGGTGAGCATCTTGGAATTGTCGATGGAGAAGGTTTGTGATGACAACGACAACGAATCTCCCTCTCTGGAGCCCCAAATAGACTCTAGATCAGCCCTCCCGAGGAAGAACACAAGGTGGCGGTGGCTCCGTCTGGTGAAACGCGACAAAGTCTTCTCTCCTATTTTTTCTTTGGAGATGTGTTGTTGTTGGATTGGAATTAGGGTCGGGGGAGCCGCATGGGCCCTATTGGGGAACGATGCATGGGAAACAAGAAAATTCCTATGCACACGCAAGATCTATCAATGGATATGCATAGCTACGATAAGGGGAGTGTTTATACATACCCTTGTAGATAACTATGCAGAAGCATATATAACGTAGTTGATGTAGTCGTACGTCTTCACGATCCAATCGCGATCCGTCCCGATCTAGCGATGAACGGACGACACCTCCGTGATCCGGGCACATGCGGCTTGATGACATATGTGACTCCTCGATCCAGCGAGCGAGGGTGGATTAGTAGATGAGTTCTTCGACAACCCAACATCGCGACGATGGTGGTGGTGGTGCTAGCCCGGTGGGTCTAGGCGAGCGCTCGCTACCAAAACCGCGAACGGAGGAGAAAACAATCTAGGGAGAGAGAGGGGTGCCAAGGCCTTGGTGTGCGCTCTTGGGGCGCCCCTCCCCTCTATAGGTGGAGGGGCGTTGGGAATAGCCCCACCAAGCTGTAAGGTGCAGCCAAGGGGAGGAATTGGACTCCTAGTCCAATTCCCTCCCTTTTCGTACACACGTGGAATTTCCACCTCTCCCAAGACACTTGGGCCCTGAGGGACTCGTGCGCCTGGCCAAATAACGCCAAGAAGCCTCTCCACAACCCATGCAAACCCTTGGGATATGGTGGAACCATTGGTGGACTTTCGGAGTCCTCTGGAAGTTTCAAGAACCTTCTAGAAGCTTCTCGATACAATACCAGAAAACCCGAAACTTTTCCGGTAGCCAAAATATAACTTCTCATATATAAATCTTTACCTCTGCACCATTCCGGAGCTCCTCGTGACATCTGGGATCTCATACGGAACTATGAACAACATTCGGTCACCAACATACATAACCCAGTAGTATTATATCGTGACAAAACATTAAGCATGCGGACCCTACGGGTTCGAGAATCATGTGGACATGACACACACAACTCTCAAGTCAATAACCAATAGCGAGATCTCGATGCCCATATTGGTTCACACATATTCTTTGAAGATCTTTATTGGTCGAACCATGATGCGATGGATTCAATCAATCCTGTATGCAGTTCCCTTTGTCCAGCGGTATGTTACTTACCCGAGATTCAATCATCGGTATCTCTATACCTAGTTGAATATATTTACCGACAAGTATCTTTACTCATTCCGTAATACAACATCCCGTGACTAACTCCTTAGTCACATTTCTTGCAAGCTTCTTATAATGTTGTATTACCAAGAGGGCCGAGAGATACCTCTCTGTCATACAGAGTGATAAATCTCAGTCTCGATCCATGCCAACCCAACAAACACCCTCGAAGATACGTGTAGAGAACCTTTGATCCCCCAGTTACTAAGTGAAGTTTTATGCACACAAGTCATTCCTCTGGTGTCAGGGAGTTGTATGATCTCATGGTCTTAGGAACAAATACTTGACATGAAGAAAATAGTAGCAATAAACTAAGTGATACGTTTAAATTCTATGCTTATGGTTGGGTCTTGTCCATCGCATCATTCTCCTAATGATGTGATATCGTTATCAAATGACAACTCATCTCTATGATGAGGAAACCTTAACCATCTTTGATCAACGAGCTAGTCTAGTAGAGGCTCACTAGGTACACAATGTTGTTTATATATCCACACATGTATTTGAGTTTTCGGTCAATACAATTATAGCATGGATAATAAACGATTATCATGAACAAGGAAATATGATAATAACGATTTTATTATTTCCTCTAGGACATATTTCCAACACTCTCCCACTTGCACTAGAGTCAATAATCTAGTTCACATCGCCATGTAATTCACACCCAATGAGTTTTGGGGATCGATCATGTTTTGCTTGTGAGATAGGTTTTAGTCAACGAGTCTGAAACATTCAGATCCGTGTGTACTTTGCAAATCTATATGTCATACTATAGATGTTGCTACCACGCTCCACTTGGAGCTATTCCAAATGACCGCTCCACTATATGTATCCGGTTTGCTACTTAGAGTCATTCAGATCGGTCTTAAAGCTTGCATCAACATAACCATTTATGGCAAACTCTTTATTGCCTCCATAACAAAGAAACATTTCCTTAGTCCTCTAAGGATAATTTTGTCCATTGTCCAGTGTCTACTCCTGTTGGAATTATGCCCTAGAGGCAATAATAAATATAGTTATTATTATAATTCCTATATCAAGATAATCGTTTATTATCCATGCTATAATTGTATTGAATGAAGACTCATTTACATGTGTGGATACATAGACAAAACACCGTCCCTAGCAAGCCTCTAGTTGGCTAGCCAGTTGATCAAAGATAGTCAGTGTCTTCTGATTATGAACAAAGTGTTGTTGCTTGATAACTGGATCACGTCATTAGGAGAATCACGTGATGGACTAGACCCAAACTAATAAACGTAGCATGTTGATCGTGTCATTTTGTTGCTACTGTTTTCTGCGTGTCAAGTATTTATTCCTATGACCATGAGATCATATAACTCACTGACACCGGAGGAATGCTTTGTGTGTATCAAACGTCGCAACGTAACTGGGTGACTATAAAGATGCTCTACAGGTATCTCCGAAGGTGTTAGTCGAGTTAGTATGGATCAAGACTGGGATTTGTCACTCCGTGTGACGGAGAGGTATCTCGGGGCCCACTCGGTAATACAACATCACACACAAGCCTTGCAAGCAATGTAACTTAGTGTATGTTGCGGGATCTTGTATTACGGAACGAGTAAAGAGACTTGCCGGTAAACGAGATTGAAATAGGTATGCGGATACTGACGATCGAATCTCGGGCAAGTAACATACCGAAGGACAAAGGGAATGACATACGGGATTATATGAATCCTTGGCACTGAGGTTCAAACGATAAGATCTTCGTAGAATATGTAGGATCCAATATGGGCATCCAGGTCCCGCTATTGGATATTGACCGAGGAGTCTCTCGGGTCATGTCTACATAGTTCTCGAACCCGCAGGGTTTGCACACTTAAGGTTTGACGTTGTTTTATGCGTATTTGAGTTATATGGTTGGTTACCGAATGTTGTTCGGAGTCCCGGATGAGATCACGGACGTCACGAGGGTTTCCGGAATGGTCCGGAAACGAAGATTGATATATAGGATGACCTCATTTGATTACCGGAAGGTTTTCGGAGTTACCGGGAATGTACCGGGAATGACGAATGGGTTCCGGGAGTTCACCGGGGGGGGGGGGCAACCCACCCCGGGGAAGCCCATAGGCCTTAAGGGTGGCACACCAGCACTTAGTGGGCTGGTGGGACAGCCCAAGAGGGCCCTATGCGCCTAGGAAAGAAAATCAAAGAGAAAAGAAAAAAAAGGAGGTGGGAAGGGAAGGAAGGACTCCCACCCACCAAACCAAGTCCAACTCGGTTGGGGGGGGGGAACCTTCCCCCTTGGACTCGACCGACCCCCTTGGGGCTCCTTGAGCCCCAAGGCAAGGTCCCCTCCCTCCCACCTATATATACGGAGGTTTTAGGGCTGATTTGAGACGACTTTTCCACGGCAGCCCGACCACATACCTCCACGGTTTTTACTCTAGATCGCGTTTCTGCGGAACTCGGGCGGAGCCCTGCTGAGACAAGGTCATCACCAACCTCCGGAGCGCCGTCACGCTGCCGGAGAACTCTTCTACCTCTCCGTCTCTCTTGCTGGATCAAGAAGGCCGAGATCATCGTCGAGCTGTACGTGTGCTGAACGCGGAGGTGCCGTCCGTTCGGTACTAGATCGTGGGACTGATCGCGGGATTGTTCGCGGGGCGGATCGAGGGACGTGAGGACGTTCCACTACATCAACCGCGTTCACTAACGCTTCTGCTGTACGATCTACAAGGGTACGTAGATCACTCATCCCCTCTCGTAGATGGACATCACCATGATAGGTCTTCGTGCGCGTAGGAAATTTTTTGTTTCCCATGCGACATTCACCCAACAGTGGCATCATGAGCTAGGTTCATGCGTAGATGTCTTCTCGAGTAGAACACAAAAGTTTTTGTGGGCGGTGAAGTGCGTTTTGCTACCCTCCTTAGTCTTTTCTTGATTCCGCGGTATTGTTGGATTGAAGCGGCTTGGACCGACATTACTCGTACGCTTACGAGAGACTGGTTTCATCGCTACGAGTAACCCCGTTGCTCAAAGATGACTGGCAAGTGTCGGTTTCTCGAACTTTAGTTGAATCGGATTTGACCGAGGAGGTCCTTGGATGAGGTTAAATAGCAACTCATATATCTCCGTTGTGGTGTTTGCGTAAGTGAGATGCGATCCTACTAGATACCCATGGTCACCACGTAAAACATGCAACAACAAAATTAGAGGACGTCTAACTTGTTTTTGTAGGGTATGCTTGTGATGTGATATGGCCAGCGATGTGATGTGATATATTGGATGTATGAGATGATCATGTTGTAATAGAAAATATCGACTTGCACGTCGATGGTACGGCAACCGGCATGAGCCATAGGGTTGTCTTTATACTGACGTTTGTGCTTGCAGATGCGTTTACTATTTTGCTAGGATGTAGCTTTAGTAGTAATAGCATGAGTAGCACGACAACCCCGATGGCAACACGTTGATGGAGATCATGGTGTGGCGCCGGTGACAAGAAGATCGTGCCGGTGCTTTGGTGATGGAGATCAAGAAGCACGTGATGATGGCCATATCATGTCACTTATGAATTGCATGTGATGTTAATCCTTTTATGCACCTTATTTTGCTTAGAACGACGGTAGCATTATGAGGTGATCTCTCACTAAAATTTCAAGACGAAATTGTGTTCTCCCCGACTGTGCACCGTTGCTACAGTTCATCGTTTCGAGACACCACGTGATGATCGGGTGTGATAGACTCAACGTTCACATACAACGGGTGCAAAACAGTTACGCACGCGGAACACTCGGGTTAAGCTTGACGAGCCTAGCATGTGCAGACATGGCCTCGGAACACATGAGACCGAAAGGTCGATCATGAATCATATAGATGATATGATTAGCATAGGGATGCTTACCACTGAAACTATACTCAACTCACGTGATGATCGGACTTGAGCTAGTGTAAGTGGATCATGAACCACTCAAATGACTAGAGAGATGTACTTTTTGAGTGGGAGTTTAGCAAATAATTTGATTAAGTTAAACTCTAATTATCTTGATCATAGTCTAAGTCCACTTTGAATATATTTGTGTTGTAGATCATGGCTCACGCTACAGTCATTCTGAATTTTAATACGTTCCTAGAGAAAGCTAAGTTGAAAGATGATGGAAGCAACTTTGTAGACTGGGCTCGTAGTCTTAAGCTAATCTTACAAGCTGGGAAGAAGGATTATGTCCTTAATGCTGCGCTAGGAGATGAACCACCCGCTACGGCTGATCAGGATGTTAAGAACGCTTGGTTAGCACGTAAGGAGGACTACTCAATAGTTCAATGTGCAGTCTTGTATGGCTTAGAACCGGGACTTCAACGTCGCTTTGAGCGTCATGGAGCATTTGAGATGTTCCAGGAGTTGAAGTTTATCTTTCAGAAGAATGCCCGGATCGAGAGGTATGAGACCTCCGATAAATTCTATGCTTGCAAGATGGAGGAGAACTCGTCTGTCAGTGAACATGTGCTTAAAATGTCTGGGGTACTCAAACCGTCTGGCTGAGCTGGGTATTGAACTCCCGCAAGAGGCTATCACTGACAGAATCCTTCAATCACTGCCGCCAAGCTATAAAGGCTTTGTGTTGAACTACAACATGCAAGGGATGAACAAGTCTCCCGGCGAGTTGTTTGCGATGCTGAAAGTCACAGAGTCTGAACTCCGTAAAGAGCATCAAGTGTTGATGGTGAATAAGACCACTAGTTTCAAGAGAAACGGCAAAGGCAAGAAGGGTAATTCAAAGAAGAGCGGCAAGCCTGTTGCCAATCCGACGAAGAAACCCAAAGCTGGACCTAAGCCTGAAACAGAGTGTTACTATTGCAAGGGTATGGGTCACTGGAAGCGCAATTGCCCCAAGTATCTGGCAGATAAGAAGGCGGCCAAAGAAAAATCAGGTATATTTGATATACATGTTATTGATGTGTACTTAACCGGCTCTCGTAGTAGTGCCTGGGTATTCGATACCGGTTCTGTTGCTCATATTTGCAACTCGAAACAGGAACTGCGGAATAGACGAAGGCTGGCGAAGGATGAAGTGACGATGCACGTAGGAAATGGTTCCAAAGTTGATGCAATCGCCGTCGGCACAGTTTCACTTCAGTTACCATCAGGATTAGTGATGAACTTAAATCATTGTTATTTAGTGCCTGCGTTAAGCATGAACATTATATCTGGATCTTGTTTATTGCGAGACGGTTACTCTTTTAAGTCAGAGAATAATGGTTGTTCTATTTCTATGAGTAACATCTTTTATGGTCATGCACCTAATGTGAGAGGATTGTTCATATTGAATCTTGATAGCGATACGCATATACATAACATTGAGACCAAAAGAGTTAGAGTTAACAATGATAGCGCCATATTTTTGTGGCACTGCCGCTTAGGTCATATTGGTGTAAAGCGCATGAAGAAACTCCATGCTGATGGACTTTTGGAGTCACTTGACTTTGATTCACTTGACACGTGCGAACCATGCCTCATGGGCAAGATGACTAAGACTCCGTTCTCCGGAACAATGGAGCGTGCAAGTGACTTGTTGGAAATCATACATACCGATGTGTGTGGTCCGATGAGCGTGGAGGCACGCGGCGGATATCGTTATTTTCTCACCTTCACTGACGATTTGAGTAGATATGGTTATGTCTACTTGATGAAGCACAAGTCTAAAACATTTGAAAAGTTCAAGCAATTTCAGAGTGAAGTGGAAAATCATCGTAACAAGAAGATCAAGTTCCTACGGTCTGATCGTGGGGGTGAATATCTGAGTTTCGAGTTTGGTACTCACTTAAGACAATGTGGAATTGTTTCACAGTTAACACCGCCTGGAACACCACAGCGTAATGGTGTGTCCGAACGTCGTAATCGTACTCTATTAGAGATGGTGCGATCTATGATGTCTCTTACTGATTTGCCGTTATCGTTTTGGGGTTATGCATTAGAAACAGCTGCATTCACTTTAAATAGGGCACCATCAAAATCCGTTGAGACGACACCATACGAACTGTGGTATGGCAAAAGGCCAAAGTTTTCGTTTCTTAAAGTTTGGGGATGTGATGCTTATGTCAAAAAGCTTCAGCCTCAAAAGCTGGAACCCAAAGCGGAAAAGTGCGTCTTCATAGGTTACCCAAAACAGACAGTTGGGTACACCTTCTATCTCAAATCCGAGGGCAAAGTGTTTGTTGGTAAAAACGGAGCTTTTCTCGAGAAGGAGTTTCTCTCAAGAGAATTGAGTGGGAGGAAGATAGAACTTGACGAGGTTGTCGAACCTCTCATCCCTCTGGATGGTGGCGTAGGGCAAGGGGAAACCTCTGTTGTTGCGACGCCGGTTGAGGAGGAAGTTAATGATGATGATCATGAAACTCCGGTTCAAGTTCCTGTCGAACCACGCAGGTCGACGAGACCACGTGCTGCTCCAGAGTGGTACGGTAATCCCGTCTTATCAATCATGTTGTTGGACAACAATGAACCTGCAAATTATGAAGAAGCAATGGTGGGCCCAGATTCCAATAAATGGCTAGAAGCCATGAAGTCCGAGATAGGGTCCATGTATGAGAACAAAGTGTGGACTTTGGAGGTACCACCTGAGGGCCGCAAGGCTATTCAGAACAAATGGATCTTTAAGAGGAAGACGGACGCTGACGGCAATGTGACCGTTTATAAAGCTCGACTTGTGGCAAAGGGTTTTTCACAAGTTCAAGGAGCTGACTACGATGAGACATTCTCACCCGATGCTTAAGTCCGTCAGAATCATGTTAGCAATAGCTGCATTTTTTGATTATGAAATCTGGCAGATGGATGTCAAAACGGCGTTCCTTAATGGTTTCCTTAAGGAAGAGTTGTATATGATACAACCCGAAGGTTTTGTCGATCTTAAAAATGCTAACAAGGTATGCAAGCTCCAGCGATCCATTTATGGACTGGTGCAAGCATCTCGGAGTTGGAACAAACGCTTTGATGAGGTGATCAAAGCATTTGGGTTTATACAAGTGGTTGGAGAATCTTGTATTTACAAGAAAGTGAGTGGGAGCTCTGTGGAGTTTCTAATATTATATGTGGATGACATATTGCTGATTGGAAACAACGTGGAGTTTTTGGAGAGCATAAAGGATTACTTGAATAAAAGTTTCTCTATGAAGGACCTAGGAGAAGCTGCTTACATTCTAGGCATTAAGATCTATAGGGATAGATCAAAACGCCTGATAGGACTTTCACAAAGCACATACCTTGATAAAGTTTTGAAGAGGTTCAAAATGGAACAGTCTAAGAAAGGGTTCTTGCCAGTTTTACAAGGTACGAGATTGAGTAAGACTCAGTGCCCAGCAACTGATGAAGATAGAGAGCATATGCGCTCCGTCCCCTATGCTTCAGCCATAGGTTCTATAATGTATGCAATGTTGTGCACTAGACCGGATGTTAGCCTGGCCATAAGTATGGCAGGTAGGTTCCAGAGTAATCCAGGAGTGGATCACTGGACAGCGGTCAAGAATATCCTGAAGTACCTGAAAAGGACTAAGGAGATGTTTCTCGTGTATGGAGGTGACGAAGAGCTCGCCGTAAAAGGTTACGTGATGCAAGCTTTGACACAGATCCGGACGACTCTAAGTCGCAAACCGGATACGTATTTATTCTTAATGGGGGTGCGGTAAGCTGGTGCAGTTCCAAGCAAAGCGTCGTAGCAGATTCTACATGTGAAGCAGAGTACATGGCTGCCTCGGAGGCGGCTAAGGAAGGTGTCTGGATGAAGCAGTTCATGACGGATCTTGGAGTGGTGCCAAGCGCACTGAATCCAATAACGTTGTTCTGTGACAACACGGTTTCACAAGAAGACCAGACACATTACGACGCTTCAACCTCATCCGCGACTACGTCGAGGGAGAGGACGTAAATATATGCAAAGTGCACACGGATCTGAATGTAGCAGACCCGCTGACTAAACCTCTTCCACGGCCAAAGCATGATCAACACCAGAACTGTATGGGTGTTAGATTTATTACAATGTAATTCGCATGATGATGTGAGGGCTAGATTATTGACTCTAGTGCAAGTGGGAGACTGTTGGAATTATGCCCTAGAGGCAATAATAAATATAGTTATTATTATAATTCCTTTATCAAGATAATCGTTTATTATCCATGCTATAATTGTATTGAATGAAGACTCATTTACATGTGTGGATACATAGACAAAACACCGTCCCTAGCAAGCCTCTAGTTGGCTAGCCAGTTGATCAAAGATAGTCAGTGTCTTCTGATTATGAACAAAGTGTTGTTGCTTGATAACTGGATCACGTCATTAGGAGAATCACGTGATGGACTAGACCCAAACTAATAAACGTAGCATGTTGATCGTGTCATTTTGTTGCTACTGTTTTCTGCGTGTCAAGTATTTATTCCTATGACCATGAGATCATATAACTCACTGACACCGGAGGAATGCTTTGTGTGTATCAAACGTCGCAACGTAACTGGGTGACTATAAAGATGCTCTACAGGTATCTCCGAAGGTGTTAGTCGAGTTAGTATGGATCAAGACTGGGATTTGTCACTCCGTGTGACGGAGAGGTATCTCGGGGCCCACTCGGTAATACAACATCACACACAAGCCTTGCAAGCAATGTAACTTAGTGTAAGTTGCGGGATCTTGTATTACGGAACGAGTAAAGAGACTTGCCGGTAAACGAGATTGAAATAGGTATGCGGATACTGACGATCGAATCTCGGGCAAGTAACATACCGAAGGACAAAGGGAATGACATACGGGATTATATGAGTCCTTGGCACTGAGGTTCAAACGATAAGATCTTCGTAGAATATGTAGGATCCAATATGGACATCCAGGTCCCGCTATTGGATATTGACCGAGGAGTCTCTCGGGTCATGTCTACATAGTTCTCGAACCCGCAGGGTCTGCACACTTAAGGTTCGACGTTGTTTTATGCGTATTTGAGTTATATGGTTGGTTACCGAATGTTGTTCGGAGTCCCGGATGAGATCATGGACGTCACGAGGGTTTCCGGAATGGTCCGGAAATGAAGATTGATATATAGGATGACGTCATTTGATTACCGGAAGGTTTTCGGAGTTACCGGGAATGTACCGGGAATGACGAATGGGTTCCGGGAGTTCACGGGGGGGGGGGGAGCAACCCACCCCGGGGAAGCCCATAGGCCTTGAGGGTGGCACACCAGCCCTTTGTGGGCTGGTGGGACAGCCCAAGAGGGACCTATGCACCTAGGAAAGAAAATCAAAGAGAAAAGAAAAAAAAGGAGGTGGGAAGGGAAGGAAGGACTCCCACCCACCAAACCAAGTCCAACTCGGTTTGGGGGGGGGGAAACCTTCCCCCTTGGACTCGGCCGACCCCCTTGGGGCTCCTTGAGCCCCAAGGCAAGGTCCCCTCCCTCCCACCTATATATACGGAGGTTTTAGGGCTGATTTGAGATGACTTTCCACGGCAGCCCGACCACATACCTCCACGGTTTTTCCTCTAGATCGCGTTTCTGCGGAACTCGGGCGGAGCCCTACTGAGACAAGGTCATCACCAACCTCCGGAGCGCCGTCACGCTGCCGGAGAACTCATCTACCTCTCCGTCTCTCTTGCTGGATCAAGAAGGCCGAGATCATTGTCGAGCTGTACGTGTGCTGAACGCGGAGGTGCCGTCCGTTCGGTACTAGATCGTGGGACTCATCGCGGGATTGTTCGCGGGGCGGATCGAGGGACGTGAGGACGTTCCACTACATCAACCGCGTTCACTAACGCTTCTGCTGTACGATCTACAAGGGTACGTAGATCACTCATCCCCTCTAGTAGATGGACATCACCATGATAGGTCTTCGAGCACGTAGGAAATTTTTTGTTTCCCATGCGACGTTCCCCAACAACTCCTGGATCACTCTTGTACCCCTTGCCTGACTCATGGCAAGTCACACGACAGGTGTGGTACACAACATGGCAGATAATGTAGAGCCTTTGGCTGAGGCATAGGGGACGACCTTCTTCCTTTCTCTTTCTTCTACCATGGTCGAGCTTTGAGTCTTACTCAACTTCACACTTTACAATACAGGCAAGAACTCCTTCTTTGACTGATCCATTTTTAACTCCTTCAAAATCTTGTCAAGGTATGTACTCATTGAAAGTCTTATCGATCGTCTTGATCTATCTCTATAGATCTTGATGCCCAATATGTAACAATCTTTTCCTAGGTCTTCCTTTGAAAACTCATTTCGAACGACCCTTTAGGCTTTCAAAAAATTCTACATCATTTTCGATCAACAATATGTTATCCACATATAGTTGTTAGCCACTCACTTTCTTGTAAATACAAGTTTCTTCATAAACTTTGTATAAACCCAAAAGCTTTGTTCACCTCATCAAAGTGCATATGCCAACTCTGTGATGCTTGCACCAGTCATAGAAGGATCGCTGGAGCTCGCACACGTTTTAGCATCCTTAGGATTAAAAAAACCTTCTGGTTGTATCACATACAACCCTTCCTCAAGGAACATGTTAAGGAGACGATGTTTTGACATCCATCTGCTATATTTCATAATTGAAAAATGCAGAACTGCTAACATAATCCCAGTAGACTTTGGCATCGCTACAAGTGAGAAAGTGTCATTGTAGTCAACTTATTGAACATGTCGAAAATAGCTTTGCAACAAGTCCAGCATTATAAATAGTAACATTACGACCACAATCTGTCTTCTTAAAGATCCATTTATCCTCAATGGCCTCCCAGTCATTGGACAAGTCTACCAAAGTCCATACTTGGTTATTATACATGAATCCTATCTCGGATTTCATGGTCTTAGACATTTGTCGGAATACGGGCCCATCATCGCTTGCTCATAGTTCATAGACTCATTATTGTCTAACAACATGCCCTATCTTGATGTAGGAGAAAACTTAGCTTTCAGCTAAAAATACTTATAGCCCCACCTGCCGTATATGCATATAGTATAGATGATTTTCACCCCTCTCTTTTGTGACTTGCTGGCATATTCAATATGCTGACCTACACGGCTGCAACGTCTTATGTTGCAGATATTTTGTTCGACGAGTAAGAGTATGATTCAGGGTTACGGTCCGCACTCAACCCGCCGTTGGTGTTTATTGGGACTCCACTCCCTTGACTGTTTCCGCTGAGATTCTGAGGTATATATCAGTTTTACGTTATTTACATGTGATTGCACTTTGATATATACATTGATGTACTATGTGTGCCAGCATACTGATCCAGGGATGGCACAGAAGCACAGAGGCTTGACTCGTTTTGAGTCGGGTCGCTACATAAATTATATGCCCAAGTACTATACCTTCATTCACCATAAAGTGGCACTTCTCCCAGTTCAAGAAAAGATTCGTTTCTTCACATCTATGCAAAACTCGATCAACGTTGCTCAAGCAATCATGACAAGAAGTATCATAAACGGAAACATCATCCATGAAGACCTCAACAATCTTTTCACAAAAGTCAGAGAATATAGCATTCATACATCTTTGAAAGGTAGGAAGAGGATTGCATAAACCAAAAGGCATACACCTATGAACATAAGTTCCAAAAGGGCATGTGAAAGTACTTTTCTCTTGGTCCTCGTTTGACACGGGTATTTGAGAAAAAACAGAATATCAATCAAGAAAACAAAAATGTGTGTGCTTAGAAAATCGTTCTAACATTTGACCAATAAAAGGTAAGGGTAATGATCTTTTCTAGTATCTTTGTTAAATTCTCTGAAGTCAATTACCATCCAATAACCAGTTATGGTTCTTTGTGGGATAAGTTAATTTTTAACATTAGGAACAACAGTTATACCTCCTTTCTTGGGAAGACAATGTGCATGACTTACTCATAACCCACAAGTATAGGGGATAACGGAAGTCTTCATGGGTAGTATGTCACCCTTATTTATTGATTCGACATAAGGGGAGCCAAAGAATATTTATTGGCCTCAGAAGTTGAGTTATCAATTCAAACACACCTAAGATATCTCTCTCGAGCAAAGATTTAGTAGAACGTCAAGTAATAGTAGTAACAATAACAATAACAGTCCTAGCTCCAATTTTGTAACAGTTGTGACAGTAGCAATGATACATCTCCAATGTATCTATATTTTTTATTGTTCCATGCTAATATATTATCATTCTACGATACTTTTTGGTATTTATTTACCAATTTATATTATTTTTGAGCACTAACCTATTGACCCAGTGCCCAGTGCTATGTGTTGTTTTCTACATGTTTTCCACTTTTCAGGTTTTCAATACCAAACGAAGTCCAATTGACCTGAAACATTTTGGAGATTTTTCTGGACCAAAATAAGACCAACGAGCATCGGGAGAAGGATGGAAGCCACCCAAGGCCCCCACAAGCCCACATGGCGCGACCCGGGGGCGCCTTGATGGCTTTTGGGCCCCATGTGGTGCGTTTGTTGGGATCCGATGAATTGTGAGTTTATGTTCAGATTATTCATGATAAATATTTGAGTCTTCTTTGAATACTAATATGATTCTTATGTTCATTATTATTATAGCTTCGTAATTCTCTCCGATCTATTGAAATAGTTTGGCCAACTAGATTGATATTTCTTTGATGAGAGAGGTGCGTTGTAGTAGGTTCAATGTGGCAAACTTCTATATCCATGTGATAGAAGGGGACAAGATGCGTCTTTGTGTTGCTGCTACTAAGGATAACACAATAGGGTTTATTCATATTGCTTGAGTTTATTTTGTCTACATCATGGCATCGTTCTCCATGCATTACTCTGTTTTACTTAATATTCTAGATGCATGCTGGACATCGGTCGATGAGTGAAGTAATAGTAATACGTGCAGTCAGGAGTCGTCCTATTTGTTTATGGATGTGATTCCTATATACACATGATCATTGTCGTGAATATCATATAACTAACCACTTTTCTACCAATTTCCCAACAGTAATTTGTTTACCCACCGTATGCTGTTTTTCATGAGAGATGCCATTAGGGAAAACTATGGCCAATGGGTCTATTCAGCTTATATTTACCAAACCTTCAATACCTTGCTGCCATATACTTGTTTTTTTAATTTTCAATTTACAACTATCTATAATTATCTACACACATCACTAGCTTGCAAATAACGAGACCAGGGGATTGACAACCCTCTTGCCCGCGTTGGGTGGAAGTTGTTTGTTCTTTTGTGTGCAGCCGCTCAAGACGATTGTTGTTGATATTACTATTGGTTTGATAAACCTTGGTTTCATAACAGAGGGAAAAAGTTACGCACATTGTGCTGCGATAACCCATTCCTCTTCATGGAAAACCCAACACGGATCACAAGTATCAAGCAACAACAGTAGTAACTTAGCAAGATTTTGTATGTGAAAAGCATAGGCACCTAGACTAGTGATGGATAATGATTTTGATCACATCAGCCATGCAACAATTACACACTAGGGCGACACAGAACTAGCTCCAATTCATCAATGTTATGTAGGCACGTATTTCGTATATAGTCATACGTGCTTGTGATAATAACTTACATGCCATCTTTTGTCCTACCCTCCCGTGACAGTGGGGTCCTAATGGAAATTAAGGGATACTAGTCACCAACCCGTGCATTCGCACGGGCTAGTTTGGTAACATGCTATTGTTGTTTTTACTATATGTACGGGATTTGTTGTTTGAGATTATGTTTCATTTGCTGTGTGTAAGGAAATCGAGAATTCTAGAAATGACACCAATTTGTTCCATAATGACTTATGACCACATAGGTTTAATATCCGCATCTTAATATAATTAAAAGGTTTAGACCAAATAATAGAATATTAAATGAAGCATATACTCATATTTTCTCTCTAGATTAGAAACAAAAATCATTTCATCGCTTTTCATCGTGCTATACAATGCGTTTACAACATTGAAAGATTTTGTTTCTAATTGTTCCTTCACCTGACACCTATTAGACGTGTCTCTCAGTGATTAAGCAATTTACATTAGATAGATGATGAGACATCCTCGCAGAATCTAGAACAAACACATGATTCGATCATTTGTATTTACAAAATAAGAGAAGAGATATCAATATACGAATAAGTGACTTTTTTTTATTAGCTACTTTTTCTTATTCCTTAATTTTCTATTATAAAGAATATAGTTCCTCCGACCAGATATAGTGCAAACTATTAAAAATCATGCTTAAATGGAAAATCATTTAGTCGAGCTTCCATGACTTAGTGGCTGCATATTTGGGCATCTCATTTGGTTTGAACTTATCATATTATTTAGCTACAAACATGCCACCTTTGATTATCATTTGAGTACTAAACCTGAAACATAAAATGTACTTTTAATTTTTTTTGTCAAGATGGAATGTCAATTGCAAAAGCATTAGCAGTCATGGACAATAATTGGTGTTGAACAATGATGATACTTTGGATAAATAATTTCAGTTACTGGGACTGCTCGAGACAACTACATACAATAATTCATGGCTCATAAATCGACTGGTCGCTCTTCAAAGAAATGAAGGCAAACATAATGAACATCCAGAATTAAAATAAAAACCTGAAGAGAAACAAAAGAGATCAACCACATATCGCTTCTTGGAATATGGAAAGAACAACCATACAATTTGGTGTGTTTTTAACATGTATAAGTTAAACATAATTTGTTTGTGTGCCTAACTTGTAAAAACCAAGTTTAACCACGGCATGCAGCAACATCAAATAATACCAGGCTTTCTCAAACAGACCATCTCATCACACAACTCATGCAACACAGATATACCTTCCTATGAAACAAAAGGTCTAGCATTCAAAACCTCAAATACCTGCACACATCAGGGATCAGGTGAAAAAATTGTAGGAAACAAAACAAAGTAGCTAAAAGGAAAGAGGAGTAGATGCGGGTGACTCACAACTTTTTTGCATCCGGATTCCTTTTCTATGCTTTGATCCGATGTGTTCCTTTTATTTTGTGGATGTCTCGATCTCAAGTTTTGAAACTGTCTTCTCATTCAACAATGGAGACAGTCGGTCAACAGCCAATCGCTGGTGGTCACCATGATGGAAACAATGCGGTCAAAATTGGGAGAATGCATGCCCAGAACATGAGCCAAATTAAGTTGTGGCTGCATTGAGCTCTTGATGGAACAGCGAGCAGGAACCATACGTGTGCGAGACCACTAAGAGATTAGAGGCACCTACACATAAGGATTTTAATCTTAATTTGAGGAGAGAATTCTAGGGTTAAGATGAGTTTTACCTTATCAACGTAGCTATCTAACCTGCCGGTTCTTCGTTGCTACATCGCTACCAACATCTGGAATCTGATCCTGTTACATGTAATTATAACCATATGAAAGCAATAAGAAGCATCAGGGACAATGAATTGGATGTCATGCATCGTGTAATTTTAGCCGAGTTGAATAGGAAAGTTGTAACTTAGGTGTTGTACGTGTATGTTCCCCTTGAGTTGAATCGATCAGCATTGTCGAGCGTGTGTACATGCGTTCATGGAGGAAATCGATCAACCTGGTCAGTTTTTGTAAGAAATCGATCAACCTGGTCAGCTCGAGTATTTGCGTGGATTCCCTCGGTCACAATCAGCCCACGGCAGGGTAACGGCCGAACTACCTGTAAAAACGCACGGCGGCCGAGATGCATCTACTATTTTGTAGATATATAAAGCTGAATCCCCATTTGATTTTCTGCTTGCTAATGAAACCACATGTAACATGGTTGCAAGTCACACTTGATCGATCCTAACTGATGGCCTCACGTACATGGAGAAAAACGATCTTGTACATCGAGTAGGCCGGAGTTGCAGCCGAATACGCTGATTCGGGGCGAAATCGCTGGTAATTGAACATAGCATAGCATTAGACCTAATGCAGATTTATAAAAAAGATAACTATATTTTCCAGGTTTCAATCTATAGAGGGTCAATGCATCGTAAATTCAAAGAATGAAAGTCCCAAAAGAAAGATGACACATAATAGTTTATAGAACAGTCACCTGGCTGCCCTACGCATTGGCTGCCGAGGCTTCACGGGAATCAATCCACCTGCCTGCCTGCACATCGAGCCTGTGTACATGTACATGTGCATATTGCTGCTAACTGAAGCATCGACTGTTAGATTGGTCTACGTACCAGCTGTGCAAGTTCTGCAGCCGGCAAATAATTGACAGAGCCAGCTTTTTTCTGATCGACGGGTAATCGGCAAGGGCAACAGTCCATCAACCATACTGGATTTGAAAACTTATAATAAGTGGAGAATTAAAGGTTGGGGAGGAAGGATATAAGGAGACATGGGATTGCATCACCGATGGATCTTCAAGAGCTATGACTGCATTAGAACATGAAGGAGGTGTAAGAGGAACAGGGGCCAATGAGCTTTGGGAGAGAGATTGGAGAGATGATGATGTGCGTGTAAAGAGACGTGCGTATGTTTGAGGGATTCCATGAGGAATTGCACGTGACGGCTGCAGTAGATACACGCATGACCTTTTATTTTTTAAAGAAAACGCATGACCTAATTAACATGGGAAGATCAAAGAACTTGGTAGGATTCTGAGCCGTGATAATTTGAGTCCACCAAATCAATGTGTCAGGACTACATGCAGTTTGGCAATAGAGTAACATAAATCATCACGTAAAAGAAAATTCTTTCATTGCAAAAAAAAATCTTGAGTCTCCAAATAGATCTAAACCGTATTAACTCGGGCCCACCGGATAAACGGCTCTCATTTTCTGATTAACGTGTGAATTTCTCCAAATAGATCTACACCGTAATAACTCGGGCCCACCGGATAAACGGCTCTCATTTTCTGATTAACGTGTGAATTTCTTGGGAGTCTTTAATTAGTATAAGTATAGATTAAGGCCTCCTTTATTAGAGAACTGGAACAAAGCATTAACACTTGGTGAATACATGACCTCCTCAAACTACAACAATCATCGGAAAGATCCCAATTATTGTCACCTTGGGGTATGCGGAACAAGACACGTAATCGGTGCATACAACTTGCAAGATGGGATCCAAATCACTCTTATATTCAGGAAAACATAATAGGTCCAAATCTGAAATCATGACACTTGAGCCCTAGTGACAAGCATTAAGCATAGCAAAGTCATAACAACATCAATCTCAGAACATAGTGGATACTAGGGATCAAGCCCTCTCAAATTAAATGAATTACATGACCAATCTCATCCAATACCATCACCGTCCAACGAGCGCACAAAGGAATAACTCACTCACTGTGGTGAGCATCTTGGAATTGTCGATGGAGAAGGTTTGTGATGACAACGAGGACGAATCTCCCTCTCCGGAGCCCCAAATAGACTCTAGATCAGCCCTCCCGAGGAAGAACACAAGGTGGCGGTGGCTCCGTCTCGTGAAACGTGACAAAGTCTTCTCTCCTATTTTTTTCTCTCGAGATGTGATGTTGTAGGACTGGAATTAGGGTCGGGGGAGCCGCGTGGGCCCTATTGGGGATCGATGCATGGGAAACAAGAAAATTCCTATGCACACGCAAGATCTATCCATGGAGATGCATAACTACGATAAGGGGAGTGTTTATACATACCCTTGTAGATCACTATGCAGAAACATATATAACGCAGTTGATGTAGTCGTATGTCTTCACGGTCCAATCGCGATCCGTCCCGATCTAGCATCGAACGGATGAAACCTCCGTGATCCGCACACATGCGGCTTGATGACATATGTGACTCCTCGATCCAGCGAATGAGGGTGGATTAGTAGATGAGTTCTTCGACAACACAACAGCGTGACGATGGTGGTGGTGGTGCTAGCCCGGTGGGTCTAGGCGAGCGCTAGCTACCAAAACCGTGAACGGAGGAGAAAACGATCTAGGGAGAGAGAGGGCGCCCCCCTCCCCTCTATAGGTGGAGGGGCGTGGGGAATAGCCCCTCCAAGCTGTAAGGTGCAGCCAAGGGGAGGAGTTGGACTCCTAGTTCAATTCCCTCCCTTTTCGTACACACGTGGAATTTCCACGTGTCCCAAGACACTTGGGCCCTGAGGGACTTGTGCGCCTGGCCAAATAAGGCCAAGAATCCTCTCCACAGCCCATGCAAACCCTTGGGATATGGTGGAACCATTGGTGGACTTTCGGACTCCTCTGGAAGTTTCAAGAACCTTCTAGAAGCTTCTCGATACAATACCGGAAAACCCGAAACTTTTCCTGGTAGCCAAAATATAACTTATCATATATAAATCTTTACCTCTGCACCATTCTGGAGCTCCTCATGACATCTGGGATCTCATACGGAACTACGAACAACATTCGGTCACCAACATACATAACCCAATAGTATTATATCGTGACAGAACATTAAGCATGCGGACCGTACGGGTTCGAGAATCATGTGGACATGACGGAGACACCTATCAAGTCAATAACTAATAGCGGGACTTCGATGCCCATATTGGTTCACACATATTCTTTGAAGATCTTTATTGGTCGAACCATGATGCCATGGATTCAATCAATCCCGTATCCAGTTCCCTTTGTCCACCGGTATGTTACTTACCCGAGATTCAATCATCGGTATCTCTATACCTAGTTGAATATATTTACCGACAAGTATCTTTACTCATTCCGTAATACCACATCCCGTGACTAACTCCTTAGTCACATTGCTTTCAAGCTTCTTATAATGTTGTATTACCAAGAGGGACGAGAGATACCTCTTTGTCATACAGAGTGACAAATCTCAGTTTCGATCCATGCCAACCCAACAAACACCCTCGAAGATACTTGTAGAGAACCTTTGATCCCCCAGTTACTAAGTGAAGTTTGATGCACACAAGACATTCCTCTGGTGTCAAGGAGTTGTATGATCTCATGGTCTTAGGAACAAATACTTGACATGAAGAAAATAGTAGCAATAAACTAAGTGTTATGATTAAATGCTATGCTTATGGTTGGGGCTTGTCCATCACATCATTCTCCTAATGATGTGATATGGTTATCAAATGACAACCCATCTCTATGATGAGGAAACCTTAACCATCTTTGATCAACGAGCTAGTCTAGTAGAGGCTCACTAGGTACACAATGTTCTTTATATATCCACACATGTATTTGAGTTTTCGGTCAATACAATTCTAGCATGGATAATAAACGATTATCATGAACAAGGAAATATGACAATAACCATCTTATTATTTCCTCTAGGACATATTTCCAACACTCTCCCACTTGCACTAGAGTCAATAATCTAGTTCACGTCGCCATGTGATTCACGCCCAATGAGTTCTGGGGATCGATCATGTTTTGCTGGTGAGATAGGTTTTAGTCAACGAGTCTGAAACATTCCAATCCGTGTGTACTTTGCAAATCTATATGTCATACTATAGATGTTGCTACCACGCTCCACTTGGAGCTATTCCAAATGACTGCTCCACTATATGTATCCGGTTTGCTACTTAGAGTCATTCAGATCGGTGTTAAAGCTTGCATCAACATAACAATTTATGACAAACTCTTTATCGCCTCCATAACAAAGAAACATTTCCTCAGTCCTCTAAGGACAATTTTGACCGTTGTCTAGTGTCTACTCCTGGATCACTCTTGTACCCCTTGCCCGACTCATGGCAAGTCACACGACAGGTGTGGTACACAACATGGCAGATAATGTAGAGCCTTTGTGTGAGGCATAGGGGACGACCTTCTTCCTTTCTCTTTCTTCTACCGTGGTCGAGCTTTGAGTCTTACTCAACTTCACACTTTACAATACTGGCAAGAACTCCTTCTTTGACTGATCCATTTTTAACTCCTTAAAAATCTTGTCAAGGTATGTACTCATTGAAAGTCTTATCGATCGTCTTGATCTATCTCTATAGATCTTGATGCCCAATATGTAACAAGCTTTTCCGAGGTCTTCCTTTGAAAACTCCTTTCAAACGACCCTTTAGGCATTCCAAAAATTCTACATCATTTTCGATCAACAATATGTTATCCACATATAGTTGTTAGCCACTCACTTTCTTGTAAATACAAGTTTCTTCATAAACATTGTATAAACCCAAAAGCTTTGTTCACCTCATCAAAGCGCATATACCAACTCCGAGATGCTTGCACCAGTCATAGAAGGATGGCTGGAGCTCGCACACGTTTTAGCATCCTTATGATTAAAAAAACCTTCTGGTTGTATCACATACGACCCTTCCTCAAGGAACATGTCAAGGAAACGATGTTTTGACATCCATCTGCTATATTTCATAATCGAAAAATGCAGAACTGCTAACATAATCCCAGTAGACTTTGGCATCGCTACGAGTGAGAAAGTGTCATTGTAGTCAACTTATTGAACATGTCGAAAATAGCTTTGTAACCAGTCCAACATTATAGATAGTAACATTACGACCACAATCTGTCTTCTTAAAGATCCATTTATCCTGAATGGCCTCCCAGTCATTGGACAAGTCTACCAAAGTCAATACTTGGTTATTATACATGAATCCTATCTTGGATTTCATGGTCTTAGACATTTGTCGGAATACGGGCCCATCATCGCTTGCTCATAGTTCATAGACTCATTATTGTCTAACAACATGTCCAAGACAGGATTACCGTACCACTCACGGGAAGTAAGTGTCCTTATCGACCTGCGATGTTTGGTACTAACTTGGTCCAATGTTTCAGGGTCATCATCATTAACTTCCTCTTCAATTGGTGTACGCATTATAGGAACACCTTTCTGCGATGCGCTACTTCCAATTCAAGTGAATCTTCGATAAGCTCATCGAGTTCTACCTTCCCCCCACTCACTTCTTTCGAGAGAACCTCCTTCTCTGGAAAGGATCTATTCCTGGCAACAAAGTCGCCTTCGGATCTGTGATGGAAGGTATACCCAATTGATGCTTTTGGGTATCTTATGAAGATGCACTTTTCGTCTTTGGGTTCGAGCTTATGAGACATAAGTGTCTCATTCCCAAAATCTAAGACACGACAACTTAGGTTTTTCACGAAACCATAACTTATACGGTGTCGTCTCAACGAATTTAGATGGTGCCCTATTTAAAGTGAATTTAGTTGTCTCTAATGCATAACCCCAAAATGATAGTGACAAATCAGTAGGAGACATCATAGAACACACCATATCCAATAGAGTATGGCTACGACGTTTGGACACACCATTACACCGAGGTGTTCATGGTGGCATGAGTTGTGAAACAATTTCCACATTGTCTTAAATGCATACCAAACTCGTAACTCAAATATTCACCTCCATGATCATATCGTATACGTTTTATCTTCTTGTCACGATGATCTTGAATTTCACTCTATAATTGCTTGAACTTTTCAAAAGCTTCAAACATGTGTTCCATCAAGTAAATATACTTGTATCTACTCAAATCATCTATGAAAGTAAGGAAATAACAATATCCAATGCGTGCTTCAACACTCATTGGACTACATACATAAATATGTATTATTTTCAATAAGTCACTTGCCCGCTCGATCATACCAGAAAACGAGATCTTTGTCATCTTGCCCATGAGGCATGGTTCACATGTCTCAAATGATTCAAAAGCACGTGAGTTCAAATATTTATCAGCATGGAGGTTCTCCATGCGCTTTATACCAATATGACCTAAGCAGCAGTGCCACAAGTATGTGGTACCATCATCATTAAAATTGTATCTTTATGCATCAATTATATGAAATGTGTATAATTACAATCGAGATTCCATAAACCATTTATAATGGGTGCATGACCATAAAATATATTATTCATATAAACAGAACAACCATTGTTGTCAGACTTAAATGAATAACCATCTTGTAATAAAAATGATCCATATAATGTACATGCTCAATGCAAGCACCAAATAACATTTATTTAGGTTTAATGCTAATCCCGAAGGTAGAGAGAGCGTGTGATGGTGATCACATCAACCTTGGAAAGACTTCAACACACATTGTTGATACGTCTCCAACGTATCTATAATTTTTGATTGTTCCATGCTATTATGTTATCATTTTAGAACACTTTTTAGGTACTTATCTACCAATTTATATTATTTTTGAGCACTAACCTATTGACCCAGTACCCAGTGGTAGTTGTTGTTTTCTACGTATTTTTTGACTTTTCACGTTCGAGTACTTAACGAAGTCCAATTGACTTGAAACTTTTTGTGAATTTTTTCTAGGCCAAAAGAAGACCTTGGAGCATCAAAAGAAGGCCGGTGGGCACACAAGCCCCCCCCCCCCACAAGCCATTATACCGTGGCCTGAGGGGGTGGTTGATGGCTTGTGGCCGCCTTGTGGCTCTCCCAACCCCGTTCTCTAGCTCATAAATTCCTATTTACCCTAAAAACTCCACAGGAGGTCCCAAAACACTTTCTACGCCGGCGCAAGTCTTTGTTTCGATGGGAGGCCATCTAGAGCTACGTTGCGATACTCTGTCAGAGGGGGAATCGATCACGGAGGGCTTCTTAGTAAACCTTGCTGCCATCATCATGATGTGTGAGTAGTTCACCACAGACCTACATGTCCATGGCAGTACCTAGATGGCATATCTCTCTCTCTCTTTTATCTTTAATACAATGATCATCGCATCTTCGCTTTGATCCATATGATGTAACTCTTTTGTACGGTGCGTTTGTTCGGGTCTGATGAATTGTGGGTTTATGTTCAGATTATTCATGATGAATATTTGGCATGATTATGATAGCTTTGTATTCTCTCTGATTTATTGAAATAGTTTGGCGAACTAGATTGATATTTCTTCGGTCAGAGAGGTGCATTGTAGTAGGTTCAACCTGGTGAGTTTCTATATCCCAGTGATAGAAGTGGCCAAGGTGCGTCTTTGTGTTGTTGCTACAAAGGGTAAACCGATGGAGCTTATTCATATTGGTTGAGTTTAGTTTGTCTACATCATGTCATCTTACTCCAAGCATTACTTCGTTTGTAATCAACTTAATACGTAGAGAGGCAAGCATAGAAGCGCTCTTGAAATAAAGTAATTGTAATAGGTGCAGGCAGGAGTCATCTTATTTGCTTACGAACGTGATGCCTATATTTACATGATCATTGTTGTGAAAATCGCATATTTATCCACTCTTCTATCAATTTCCCAACAGTAATTTGTTCACCCACTGTATGCTTATTTTCATGAGAGATGACACTAGGAAAAGCTTTGCCCGTGGGTCTATTGAGAACATATTGCTAAAACCTGCAATACTTTGCTGCCATTTTTTTGATTTTATTTTATTTTGCATTTTACAATTATCCACACACCTCATCCGCTTGCAAATAATGAGACCAAGGGGACTGACAACCCTCTTGCCCGCGTTGGGTGCAAGTTGTTTGTTCTTTTCCGTGCAGCCGCTGAAGACGGTTGTGGATTGATACTCCTATTGGTTCGATATACCTTGGTTTTATAACTAAGGGAAATACTCACCCACTTTGTGCTGCGATTAACTGTTCCTCTTCACAGAAAACCCAACTCACATCATGAGTATCATGAAGGATTTTTGGTGTCGTTGTCGGGGAATATCATAACCAACTATCAAGTAACTCCACACAAAATTTCATTCACTTGTTCCTCTTTTTATTTGCTCATATATTTAATTTGTCTCATAAAAAAATAAGAAATACAAAAATATTTATCTTTGCTTCCATAGCTTGTCACTAGATTGCATCTTCGCTCTCTAGTTTGCTTCTTGCACTTTTTTACTTTGGCCTTGTAGTCACCATGTTTCAAGATACTACTAAGTTGTGTGACTTTTCAAATACTAATAATAATGATTTTATTAGTACTCCTATACCACCTGCCACTAGTGCGGATGCTTTTGATATTAATGCTTCATTGCTAAATCTTGTCATGAATGATCAATTTTACAGAAATCCTAATGAGGATCCTGCTTCACACCTCAATACTTTTGTGGAACTTTGTGATATGCAAAAGAAAAAGGAACTTTACAATGATATTTTGAAATTAAAATTTTCCCTTTTTCACTTAGAGATAAAGAAAAATCTTGTTTTTCATCTTTGCCACGTAATAGTATTGGAACATGGGATAAGTGTAAAGATGCTTTTATTCCCAATTATTTTCCTCCTGCTAAGATCATCTCCCTAAGGAACCAAGTAATGAATTTTAAACACCAAGAACATGAATATGTTGCTCAAGCTTGGGAGAGAATGAAGTTGATGATAATAAATTGTCCAATTCATGGATGAATAATCAAGATTTCTGTGCTGGACTAAACTCTTCATCCAGGAATCTTCTAGATTCCACAGCAGGTGGTACCTTCATGGAGGTGACCCTAGGAGAGACCACCAAACTTCCGGACAACATCGTGGTCAACTATTCTCAATGGCATACCGAATGATCTCCAACAGGTAAGAACGTAAATTATGTTGAAGAAATCGCTACTTTGAGTGAAAAAGTGGATGCTCTTATGGACTTGGTTGCCAATAAAAATGCTCATGTTGATCCCAATCATATGCCTTTGTCTACCTTTGAAATGATTGATATGGTTTACTAGAGGGGGGTGAATACGAAACTAACAAATTTTAAGCTTTTGTTTAAAACAAATTAGTTATAGCAACAATTAGGTTGTCTAAATAAGCAACGAGGTGAGCAACCTAATTGATGCTAACAACAACAATAATAAGATGTAAGTAAAACAAGTAAAGGTAAGAAATAACCACAAGTGGAACCAATGAAGACGAGGATGTGTTTCATAAGTTCCTTCCCTTTGAGGGGAAGTACGTCTCAGTTGGAGCGATGTGGAGGCACGATGCTCCCAAGAAGCCACTAAGCCCATCGTATTCTCCTCACACCCTCACACGATGCGAGATGCCATGATTCCACTAAGTGGTCCCCTTGAAGGCAGCGATAAAACCTTTACAAACAAGGATGGGGCAATTTGCACAAATTAATTGGAGGCTCAGAATGAGACCACGAAGCTTCACCATAATGGAATATGGCTTCGAGGTAACCTCAACCGTCTAGGGTGCTCAAACACCTAAGAGTAACAAGATCCGCAAGGGATTAGTTGGGGGAATCAAATTTCTCGTGGTGGAAGCGTAGATGAAGGCCCTCTCAACCAAACCCTCAAATATCAACAAGTTTTGTTGGCTCGGGAGAGAGATCGGGCTAAAATGGAGCTTGGGCGGCAACAATGGAGCTTGGGAGGGTCAAAGGTGTAGTTCTCAGGGAAGAAGAACACCCTTATATAGTGGGGGAGGGAATCTTCCCGTTACCCACCCTCTGTGCACGACAAAGAGTGGTACTACCGCTCCTGGGAGCGGTACTACCGGTAATAAGCGGTAGTACCGCTCTAAGGGGGCAGTACTACCGCTCAGACGAAAGGGGCAGGCCGAAACCGGGGTAGAGATGCTAGTACCGTTGGGGACGGTAGTAACAGGCGGTAGTACCGCGCTACGGGCAGTATTACCGCCCTGTACTACCGCAAACACGCCCATAAAAAGTGTTCGCACTTTTGAGAGTGGTACATGCCAGCAGCACGAGAGGAAAACTACCGCACTGAGCGGTACTACCGGTGATAAGTGGTAGTATCGCTCTGGGAGTGGTACTACCGCTTGATCAATGTCAGGCAAGTTTAGGCAGGGTAGAAAAAGCTCCATCGAAGCGAAAAAGTGGTGAGGGAGAAGTGTACGTGATGATTCCACCCAGACTTTTCCAAAGTGGATCCCCTATTAATAGTATGGTTTTTCATACAACTGAAGTCCACCGACAACGAAGCGTATGAGCGAAAAACTGTCTTCACATCAGAACACCGAGGGGTAAGAGTCGTCTTTATGCAAACCTAGAAAATACCTAAATGGCTTATCACACACGATTAGTCCGCAAAAGTGTAGTTATCAATCACCAAAATTATCATGGTAGAAATATGCCCGTACAATCTCCCCCTTTTTGGTGGATTGATGACAACATGAGATTTGCATAAAGGATAAAACTTGAGATAGAATGCAACCCCACCATTTACAAAATATAGGAAGGCTCCCCCTAAGTGTGTGCACTATCTAAGTATGCTTTTTGAATGCAAAGTGCACACACTAGGATCAACACTCCATATTTTATAGACACGCACTACTTGCATATATGAAACAACTGAGAGTAATATAGCTGCAAGAAGTGAAGTGAGCATGATCATAAGGATACAATTTAAGCAGCTCACCAAACTAAAGATATATGATAAATCTAAGGTAGCATATGTCCCACACCATATTACATTGTCTCATAGGAGTCTCACACACATTAAAAACACAAACCAACATAACATCAGCAACACACGACTTAGTCTTCTAAGCAAAGCAAACGATAGAAGAGATCACGAGTGAGAAAAAAATGAGCAATGAAAGAACACTCGTGATACGCAAATCCAAACACTCTCCCCCCTTTGGCAGCAAGACGCCAAAAAGGGTAGAGAAGACACATCAGTACTCAGCGGACTCAGAGATGTGCTGAACGGTGCCATGAGGAGCAGGAGAGCCACGTAACTCAGCATCGGAATCCCATGGGCAGTGGCGAACAATCTAGGTTTCCTCATTAGTGAGCAAATCCTCAGAACCACTCCGAATGGTCAAACCAACATGCCTCCCAAGAGCCTTGTGACGAGTAATAGCCTCCTTGTAGGCAGCGTGAGCCCAGTACTGACCCTTAGCCTACAGACGGAAGAGCTTCTTTATATTATCCTTAAGCTTATGAGCCCAAGAAGGTTCGCCAGTGGTGGGCGCAGCAGGGGAAGCAGTGCCCTCGTCAGCCATAAAGTCCTTGTCAACCGCATCATTAGCAGAATCTTCATCCATGTCTTCACGCATATCTTGTTCAGGAGCACTCTGGGTAGCCCACTTGTCCGTCTGCCTAAGCTACACAACCTTATGGGAAACCAAGTCCCCAGCTTCAAACGAGTCATCTGGAAAGGTTGCTTCCCAAGTCTTCCCAATGAGATGCATCATAAAGGGTCCATATATGGGGCACTTGCGCTCAGACACCGCAGAACGGAGCTCAGACCACATAACATGAGAGATATCCACAGGTTGTACCTGACTCTTGAACTTGTGCTGCTCACAGAACAGAAGCATGTTGACCAGATGGGGGAGCAAGGTGGCGCGAAAGATGCGGTGCATGATATCTAAGAAGGGTTCCAGCACCCAAGTGCACTTGCCTGTAGTAGAGGAGATCTTCTCATGGGTGAACTTGTACATGGCTTGCTTGTGGGTAGGAGCATACTCATGGTGAGGACAGAATCCCAGAGGGGTCTCAAGACCCTTGTCCTGAATGTGAAAAGATCCATAAAGGATTTCCATGGAGCAAAAAGCAGCCTACCATCTGTCATCCATTGAAGAGTCCGAGCCTCATCATTTCTGAGGTGAACCGTGGCAAAGAACACCGTAATGAGTTCAGGACCAAAGTATTTGTTGAACTGCATAATACCAAGGATGCCCATCTTCTCACAAAGGGAGAGAGCAGTCCAGAAATATCTTTCTTGGTGTTGCATATGTTCGACATAAATATACTTGACATGAGGAACATATAGATTCTCCCTTGTCTTGAGAATGTCATTGTAGATGAACAGTTGCTTCCGAATCCAGAAGGGATGGTTGAGCATTGAAGGCTCCTGAGGATCCACATAGGTATTAAGCTTGCGAGACATCCAGAATTCCTTAGCCTTCAGACTAGCCATGGATTGGGACTTCAAGGGCCGGACAGCAGGGCACTTCCCCTTGGATTTGGAAGCAGACTGAATGACCTGCTCGGCGGGAGCGGTCTCCTCTTGTTGGTTGGAACTATCACCCTAAGAAGAATGGTACCGTTTCGTGCTGCCACGCTTGGGATTCGTCCTATGCTCCCGAGGAGCTGAGCTGCCACCACCTGGGATCAAAAACACATCCGGACGAAATCACGAGAGAACACCAATGAGAACACAACAACAAGACACAATGGTAGTCGAGAAATAAATGATGAACAAAAAAAGAAAAAGAGGGAAAAGGCCAGCCGAGGGTGGTAGTATCGCTGACATGGGTGGTAGTACCGCTCGGACGAGCGGTAGTACCGCTTAAGACTAAAACCGTGGGATGAAAACCACCACAGGTCAGATCCGGTACTATCGGGGGTGCCTTGACGAGAAAATTTATAAAATATTAACATATCTAAACTCAAGCTATCATCCAATCCCCTCATATGCCGCAAATCGGAACCACAAAGACCTAGATACATCACATATTGTCCAAGACCTAGATCTGAAAAAGAGACCAAAGGAGAAGAAGAACGAGGACAATACTGATATCCATGGCAAGAGGATAGGTTGGAGAATGACCCCTCCGGTTGAAATCGCGAATGGGTGGATGAAAACAGAGATCTGAGACGGCCACCAAAGTCTAGGGGTCGCCTGGAGAGAGACACCCACCAGGAGGAGTGAAGAAGAATGGGAAAGGGGAGAGAAAACTGCCCCTGCTCGGCCCCATAACCCCCTCCCCCCCCCCCCCGGTGGGAGACTCGAAGCGGTTGTACCGCTCAGTGGTAATACCGCTGCTTCGGGTGGTACTACCTCTTATCATTGTTAGTACCGCTGGGGCAGCGGTAGTACCGCTCCAGAAGGCCCAAAAACGTCCAAAATCATGAAAAATCAAATTGGGATGAAGAATAATATGGATGGTCATGCCAACTTGGTGAGAGCACTCCAAAATGAAAAGAAACATAGAGAGAAAATAACTTGGAATGAAAGAGACAAACGTGAGAAGTTCCGGTGAGACAAATAGGATAAGGAATGGGGGTGATGGCCGAAGCCACCTATGTTTGAGTTGGTAGGTATGGCACCGTGAAGATTTTAACCATGGGCCCAAAACCATAACTCGTCATTGAAGCACAAGTGTCCTCGAAGATGACTAAAGTGAACGACCGGATCATTTTATGCATAATAGGGGGAGGTAGAGTTCATTGAGATAACAACACCCCCCCTAAATCCATTCCTACACCAAAACAAGATAAAATGATGAGAGTGGTAGGGTGTGCCTGGTTCCAATCCACATTGCTCAAATCAATGATATTTAGCTCATGCTGTAACTCGCAAAACCTTGCTTCATTCAACGGCTTTGTGAAGATATCTGCAAGCTGTTCATTAGTGTTGACGTAAATGAGATCAATCTCCCTATGCTTGATATGCTCCCGAATGAAGTGGTGACCAATACTGATGTTCTTTGTCTTGAAGTGTTGAACCGGGTTGTTGGAGATTGAGATGGCACTAATATTATTACACTAAAGAGGCACTTTTTCACAAGTGACACCGTAATCCTCTAAAGTTTGCCTCATCCATAGCAACTAAGCACAGCAACTTGCAGAAGCTACATATTCAACCTCGATGGACGAGATAGAAACACAATTTTGTTTCTTGGAAGACCAACTCTCCAGAGAGCGACCAAGGAATTGGCAACCTCCGAAAGTTGACATCCTATCCACACGGTCTCCCGCCCAATCCGAATTCGAATATCCTGTGAGATCAAATGAAGCCCCTTTAGGATACCATAAGCCAAAGTTTGGGGTATGAGCCAAATATCGAAAGATTCGCTTGACCGCCACATAGTGACCTTCCTTAGGTGCAGATTGAAATCGTGCACAAATTCCCACACTCAACATAATATCTGGTCTAGATGCACAAAGGTAAATCATAGATCTAATCATAGAGCGATATACCTTTTGATCCACAACTTTATCATTGGGATCGAGGTCAAGATGAGAGTTGAAAGGCATGGGATTGTTGGCCTTGGATGTTTTGAGATCATCCATCTTGAACCTTTTGAGCATGTCTTGAGTGTATTTTTCTTGACTGATGAAGGTTCCTTTACTTTGTTGCTTGACTTTGAATCCAAGGAAAAACTTCAACTCTACCATCATAGACATCTCAAACTTTTTAGTCATTAGGGCAGCAAATTCTTCATTAAAAGCTTCGTTAGGAGAGCCAAAGATAATATCATCAACATATAGTTGGCATATGAACAAGTTCCCTTTGACCCTCTGAGTAAAAAGAGTGGGATCAATTTTCCCAACTTCAAATCCACGGTCATGTAACATCTCGGTAAGGTGCTCATACCGTGCATGTGGGGCTTGTTTAAGGCCATAGAGTGCCTTATCGAGAACATACACATGATTAGGGAACTTGGGATCCTCGAACCCTGGGGATTGCTTGACATAAACCAACTCCTGAAGGGGACAATTAAGAAATGCACTCTTCACATCCATTTGGTACAATTTGAAGTTATGATGAGAAGCAAATGCAAGCAACATGCAAATAGATTCAAGGCAAGCGATAGGAGCAAAGGTTTCACCGTAGTCGATACCCTCGACTTGGGAGTAGCATTATGCTACCAATCTTGCCTTGTTCCGAGTGACGACACGGTTCGCATCTTGCTTGTTCTTAAACATCCACTTTGTCCCAATGTCATTGTGGTTCTCCTTTGGTATTGGCACCAGTCGCCACACGTTGTTGCGCGAAGTTGGTGAGTTCTTCATGCATGGCTTCCACCCAATCCATATCTTCGAGAGCCTCTTGTACCTTTAGTAGTTCAATGCAAGAAACAAATGCATGATGGGCACTAAAGTTTGATAATTGACGACATGTGGTTACCCCTCTCTGTAAGCTGTTGTAGACCTTCTCCAGCACATCATAAATATTTTGAGTGTTTTGGCAGTCTTGGTGGAGCATCTTTCTTGAATCTCCACAAGGGTAAGCTGAGGATCCTGTTTGAGACCTTTACCGCCTTTTTGAGTTCGCCCTTGATCTTGAGCTTGATTTTGTTCTTGCGCTTGCTCTTGATCTTGAATGTGATCTTGATCTTGAGCTTTCTCTTGATCTTGAGCATCCTTAGAGGGGTGAGCTGGATCAAGGACATCATTTGATGCAGGACCATCTTGAGGTTGATCTTCTCCTTGATCGGGATCACGGGGATGAGGCCCTTTAGAGCGTTCTTAGGAAGCGTGTGGGTCTTGCGTTGGTGATGGTTCCACATGAGTGGAACATTGTCCTTGTCCTTCAGCCACAAGGGGTTCCTCAATGGACAGGGAGTATCCCACGCCTATTCTTATTATGGCTTGGGGACGAATTTCATCTCTTACATCACAAAGACCATTTTGCTCCACTTGAGAGCCATTATTCTCGTCAAACTCAATGTTATATGTTTCCTCAATGATTCATGTGGACTTGTTGAGGACACGGTAAGCGCGAGAGTTTGAATCATAACCAACAAATATGCCCTCTTGAGCTCTAGGTTCAAACTTAGACAAATAAGCACCTTTCTTAAGAATTAAACACTTACAACCACAACCTGAAGTACTTGAGGTTGGGCTTGTTGCCGGTAAGAATTTCATATGGAGTCTTGTTCAAGCCTTTGCGAAGGTAGAGTCGATTGGATACATGACATGCGGTGTTGATGGATCGGCCAAAAGTTATACGGAGATTTAAACTCCGCCATCATGGTTCTTGCTGCATCCATCAACGTCCAGTTCTTCCTTTCCGCCACACCATTTTGTTGAGGAGTGTAAGGAGTAGAGTATTGATGCTTGATGCCTTCATCAGTCAGTAATTCATTTAGGGTGTAGTTCTTGAATTCGGTGCCATTGTCACTTATGATCATCAATATGTTTGCATTGTGTTGGCGTTGAGATGAATAAGCAAAGTCGATGATGGTTTGTTGAGTCTCACTCTTTCTCTTGAAAAAGTATACCCAGGAATATCTTGAGTAATCACCCACTATCACAAAGCAATAATTTCTTTCCCCAAGACTATCATAGGATGGAGGACCAAAGAGATCCATGTGGAGGAGCTCCAAGGTCCTTTTTGAGTAGATGATAGTCGTGGGGCGATGAGTTGTCTCATGAATCTTTCCTTTAATACATGCACTACAAGCATGGTCTCTCGCAAAACTAACATTGGTTAGTCCGATAACGTGATCCCCTTTGAGGAGACTATGCAAAGATCTCATATTGACATGCGCTAGCCGACAATGCCAAAGCCATCCCACATCAACTTTAGCCATTAGGCAAGTCGCGGTCTGTGTGGGTTGCTCCGAAAAGTTCACCACATAGAGACCGTTCTTGACATGCCCAACAAAAGCTACTTTAAGAGTCTTGTTCCACAAAAGGGTCACCGAGTCAATACCAAACAAAGTACTAAATCCCATAAGTGCATGTTGATGAACGGAAATTAAATTGTATGCAAGGGTCTCAACAAGCATAATATTTTCAATGGTAAGTTCCGGAGAAATTACCACCTTGCTGAGACCCAATACCTTTCAAATCGCATCATCACCAAAGGAGACCTGGGTGGAAATGGATGAGTCGGGATGAACGTCCACCACCAAGTCCTTGCTCCTAGTCATATAATTTTTTGCTCCACTATCAAGCAACAAGGACACCACACCGGAAGCAAACTCCTCCATGAGATCAATGCTTGGATTTAGGTACGCATTCTTTAATGGGTCCTCTTATGTTAGTAACAAGGGTCTTAGGAACCCCAATAGACCATGCAATGTACACATCGTAAGAACCAACAAACTTGGCAAAAACATTTCAATCACTCGCATGACATAACACATAGGAGGGGTTAAAGTCACCGCTGGTGTTGGGTAGAGGGGTATTTCCCTTCACGCCATTACTACCCTTAGCTTGATTTTTTTTTCTTCCCATGACTATCCTCCCCAGATTTAACAAAGGTTTCCATAAGCTGGGGAGGTTGCTTGGTCTTCTTCTTCTTGTTCTTCTACTTGGACTTGGGTGCAAACCCAACTCCTGCCTTTGCAACCACTTCCTTTTGACTGCTCAAAGGGTCATTAAGATTCTTTTCACCTTGGATGCATGTCACCAGAACTTTCTCAAGCTGCTCTCTTAATTTGGAGTTTTCCTCCACAAGATGTGCATGCTCACAACAGAGGTCAGTAGCATGGACATTATAAATTAAAACAAATGGAGAGCAAGTGGCTATTTCTTTAGTGAGTTTTACTTGGAGTTGAGCATGCAACTCTCTTAAAGAGACATGAGTACTCTTCAAGTCCTTGTGAGCCTAGTCAAGTGTTGCAAGCTCTTTCGTGAGTCTAACATGATCAAGCCCAAGTGCACTCTTTTCGGATTGAAGCACATTAGTAAGAACAAGAGCATGATCTAGATCTTTCTTTAACTTAGCAAGGTCATCGTTACATGACTCCTCAAGAATCAAATGAAGTCCTTGCTCCTTTTCAAGAGCAATGGAAAGATCAGCAATCTCATCGGCATAGTCGCTAATATGACCTTGAAGGGTAGAGATGGTTTCTTCATGAGATTCAATAATGTCATTGGAGCAACAACATGCTTCTTTGATTTACCCTTGAGATTTCTCATGAATTTATCAAAGTATTTTTCCTCCTCCTCTACCTCTTCCTTTTTATCTCCGCTATCCATGGTAGTGGAAACAGTAGCTTTGATGTTGGAAGTTTGAGCATTAGATGTGACCTTGTCGGATGCCTTGGCCATCACACACTTGGCCACGCGGTTCTCGTTGGGGTCCTTGAAGAGACACACCTTGCTTGGAGAAGAGGATGCAATGGCCACCGTGGACATTCCCATTGTTTCACCACTTGTCTCATCGTCATCATCCTCATAGGAGAGGTACTCTTCTTGAGCCACCAACCTCTTAGGAGGCATATTCTTGGGGAAGTTATTCCTATTTGGGATAGACTTGGTCTTGTCTTCGCGAATGAGCTTGCCACCATTGTCTTCCCTCTGTTCTTCGCGAATGAGTTTGCCACAAAGTGACTCACATTGCCACAATTGTAGCAAGTTCTCACGTGTTGCTTCCCCTTAGACCCGCTTGAGTTGTTCTTGGAGAAGTCGGGCCTTGAGTTTTTCTTGCCCCAAAACTGTCTTGATGCAAGAGCCATATGCTCATGGTAAGCATACTTGGTGTCTTTAGGGCAAGATTCTTCTTAGTCTTTCTCATCTTCCTCTAAAGAATCCTTGATAGTTAGGAGAGTCTTTTCTTGACCGTTGAACTTCGCCTAGAGCATTATCAGTGGTTTTGTTCAAAATGTTCATGGCAATAAACTCATCCAACACATCCCTTGAGGACAAGGAATGAAAGTCTGACCTTTGACGGATGACGGAGGACATGGACTTGTTGAAAGGCATGATGGCCTTGAGAAACTTGCGCTTAATCCATGTGTCATCCACATCTTTGCTTCCATGATCCAAAAGAGTCACAACAAAAGTTCTAACCCTTCGATATAGCTTGCGAGGATCCTCATCCTCGATCATAGCAAATTCATCGACCTCATCGAGAACCACTTCATAGTTGGACCGCTGAATGCTAGAGCTACCCTTGTACATGGAGATGAGGTGTTCCCAACAATCTTTGGCACGAGTGAAGGGACGCGAGTGAGGAAGGTCTTCAACAGGTACGGCTGCTTGAAGAATGAACAAGGCGGAGTGGTTGAGTTGATTGTTGGTCTCTTATCTTGGCGTGAGATTTCTTGGATAATGTGGCTAGTACCCCTGCTCGACGATTCTCCAAATTTCTGTTGAGCTGTAGTTCAAATGAGACTTGATACGAAAAACCCAGTTAGCAAAATCATTCTTAACAAGCTTTGGTGGAGGACATGGGTTAATAATATGCGGTGGGTGAACCGGTCCTCTATAGACCAAGGGAGGAGGAACAAAGGTAAAGGCATTCGCCCCCTTTTTCCTTCAGGCGTTTTATCCTTTTCACTACTAGCATTTCCCTTTTCAGAATTGCCTCCCTGATCCAAAGATGTGGGATTCACCACCAACAATGGGTCGGTAGACGGCTTGTAATTATCAAGGAAATCCTTAAGCATGTTTTTGACTTTGATAGACACAGAGGATTTACATGTGGACATGCCCTCATTCAATTCCTCTCGGGGGACCGAGTTTGCCGCAGCTCCATCTGGCACCTCATCCACCCGTTCCCTGTTGTCAACCATACTCTTTGGGTGGTAAAACCCTTAATAAAGAGATGAGGATCATATAGCAATTGAAAGGATCCATATGGTTGACTACAGGGGGGTGAATAGGCAACTAACAAATTTTAAGATTTTGTTTAAAACAAATTAGTTATAGCAACAATTCAGTTGTCTACATAAGCAACTAGGTAAGCAAGCTAAGTGAAGCTAACAACAACAATAATAGGACATACGTAAATCAAGTAAAGGTAAGAAATAACCACAAGAGGAACCGAAGAAGATGAGGATGTGTTTCTGAAGTTCCTTCCCTTTGAGGGGAAGTACGTCTCCGTTGGAGCAGTGTGGAGGCACGATGCTCCCCAATAAGCCCCGTATTCTCCTCATGCCTCAGACAATGCAAGGTGTCGTGATTCCACTAAGTGGTGCCCTTGAAGGCGGCGACCGAAACTTTACAAACAAGGTTGGGGCAGTCTTCACAACTTAATTGGAGGCTCCCAACAAGACCACGAAGCTTCACCACAATGGAATATGGGTTTGAGGTGACCTCAACCATCTAGGGTGCTCTAACCCCCAAGAGTAACAAGATCCGCAAGGGATTAGTGGGGGGATCAAATTTCTCTTCGTGGATGTGTAGATCAAGGTCCTCTCAACCAAACCCTCAAATATCAACAAGTTTTGTTGGCTAGAGAGAGAGATCGGGCTAAGATGGAGCTTGGGGGTCAAAGGTGAAGTTCTGAGGGAAGAAGAACCCCCTTCTATAGTGGGGGAGGGAATCCGCCCGTTACCCACCGCCTCTGCACGAGACAGAGCGGTAGTACCGCTCACGGGAGCGGTACTACCGATGATAAGCGGTAGTACCGTTCTAGGAGGATGGTACTACCGTTCAGGCAAAAGGGGCAGGCCAAAACCGGGATAGAGATGCTAGTACTGCTGGGGGCGGTAGTAACAAGCGACAGTACCGCACTACACGCGGTACTACCGCCCTATACTACTGCAGAATGCGCCCATAAGAAGTGTAAGCACTTTTGAGAACGGTACAGGCCAACGGCACCACAGGAAAACTATCGCGCTGAGTGATACTACCGCCCGCAGGGCGGTACTACCGATGATAAGCGGTAGAATGATTCGTACTTCTTAATAGTACGGCTGTAGGGAGCGGTACTACATCTTGATCAATGCCACGCAGGTTTAGGAAGGGTAGAAAAATCTCCATCGAAGCAGAAAATTTGTGACGGAGAAGTGTACGTGATGATTCCACTTAGACTTTTACAAAGCGGATCCCCTCTTAAAAGTACGGCTTTTCCTACGACCCAAGTCCACCCACAACGAAGCGTGAGACCTAAAAACTGTCTTCACATCAGAACACTAAGGGGAAAGAATCGTCTTTGTGCAAACCTAGGAAATACTTGAAAGGCTTATCACACACGATTAGTGTGCAAAAGTGTCGTCATCAATCATCAAAATTACTGGGGTAGAAATATGCCCTTACAACCTTGATTGAACAAAAGAAAAATGCTATTGATGTTAACTTTGTCTCTCGAAATAATTTTAACAACAATGCTTGTAGAGGTAATTTCAATCCTAGGTCGTATCACGGTAATTCTTCCAACAACTATGGAAATTCTTATGGTAATTCCTATGGAAATTCTTCTAAAAATTCTAATACTATACCCTATGATGAACTCACTAATTCACTAATTCTCAAAAGATTTTCAATACTGTGGTAGAGGAAATATTGCTTGTTGTCGATACTTTGGCTAAAAATGTGGATAGAATTTCTCTTGATGTGGAAACTATTAAAAGTAAAAGTTTGACTCCTAAGCAAGATTTTAATGATACTATTAAATCTATCCAAGTTTCAATCACTCAGAGTAAGGAGAGGACCGCGAAATTGAAAGCTAAGTGAGAAATCCTAGAAAAGGCTCTTCCGCTTGGTTTTTACCATAATCGTGATGAAGACCTTAAAATGATTGGTACTTCTCCTATTGAATCTTTGTTTAGTTCTCTTAATACTAATGATAAAGGGAGTGGAGATGAGTCAACTTTAGTAAAGGAGCACCCCGTGTGCTTGGAGGGTGATGATCCTAATGATAAAATTGAAAAAAGAGGGTTTGGAGAGGTCAAAAGTTTAACTTGTGATGTGCCCACTATCTTGGATTACAAGACTTTAATTATGATAATTTCTCTTTGGTAAAATTTATTTCCTTGCTACAATCCATTATTAGCTTATCCAATGCTTATGAACAAAACAAAGCTTTTACTCAACTTATAGTAGAAGCTATCGTAAAAGCTTATGGTGAGAAACTTGAGCTTGAAGTTTCTATTCCTCGAAAATTGCATGATGAGTGGGAACCTACTGTCAAAATTAAGATAAATAAATATTAATTCAATGCTTTTTGTGACCTTTGTGCTAGTGTTTCAACTATACCTAAAGCTTTATGTGATGTGCTTGGTCTTGCTAATATTGAAGAATGTTCCCTTAACTTGCATCTTGTGGATTGTACCATTAATAAACCCATAGGTAGAATTAACTATGTTCTTATAATTCCATATAAAAATTATGTGCCTATATATTTTATTATTCTTGATATTGATTGCAATCCTACTTGTCCTATTATACTTGGAAGACCTTTCTTATGAACAATGGGTGCAATCATTGATATGAAAGAGGGAAACATAAAGTTCCAATTACCATTAAAGAAATGGATCAAACACTTCCCTAGAAAGATAATCAAACCACCTTATGAATCTATCATGAGGGCCACTTATGGATTAAATTTCAAGGATGACAACACTTGAAACTAGGCATTATGCCTAGCTAGGGGCGTGAAACAATATCGCTTGTTGGGAGGCAACCCAATAGTTATCTTATTTTTTTCTTTTATTTTATGTTAGTGTGTGATAAAAAGGATTATTTATGCTTCAATGATTGTGTTTTTATGTTTTAATTAGTGTTTGTGCCAAGTAAAGCCTTTGGGATATATTGCATGATGAGTAGAATTGATATGGTGCAAACACAAAAACTTTGACGCCTAGTGCAGAATTTCTCTGATTTTACTTGAACGTATTTTTAAGATAATTTTTTTACATAGCATTGATATAGTAATTCCTCGGGTCTTCCTTTGTTTTAAGAATTCTTTATGTTACATAAGTATGTGAATTAAATATATTACTACAGATTGTTCTGTTTTAAATAGATTCTGTTTTTTGCATGCATAGCTTGCGCGTTTTGATTGTGCTATGGATTATATTGGGGAGTATAAGCCATGGAGAAGTTATAATACATTACCTTATGCTAAAATAAAATAATAATCAATTAATAACAGTACCTAAAAGTGTTTATTATGTTGCGTATTCTAACGGATGTCACGAAGTTTTGTTGAGTTTTGTGTGATTGAAGTTTTCAAGTTTTGGGTATTATTTCGATGGACAACGGAATGAAAAGTTGCAAGATCCTAAGCTTGGGGATTCCCAAGGAACCCCAAGGTAATATTCTAGGAATACTCAAGCGTCTAAGATTGGGGATGATCGAGGAAGGCATCCCCTCTTTCGTCTCAATCCATCGGTATGTTACTCGGAGTTACATTTTTTTTCATCACATCATATGAGTTTTGCTTGGATCATCATTTGCTTTTGTTTACTTTTACTTTCAGTTTTCCACAATCATTTTTTACTGGACACACCTATTTGAGAGAGAGAAACCATCATCATGATTTGTTAGAATACTCTATGTGCTTCACTTATATCTTTTGAGCTAAGCAGCTGCTCTAGTACTTCACTTATATATTTTTGAGCACGGTGGCATGTAGATTTTATAGAAATAATATGCTCTCGTTCTTCACTTATATTTGTCTGAGAGCGGGACAAATAGTTACGGTAATTTTCATGGGTCATAAGACTAGATAAAAATAAAGAGTGTTCAATAAGTGATAATTAAAACAATCATGTAGCACATATAGATAAATTTTTGTTAATGATATTGATGTGGTGATATGAAAAGGTGTGAGTGCAAAACTATTAATTAAGATATGTGTTGATATTAAGATATGTTAAAATTTCTTGAACATCTGGAAAATTAAAAGGGCCTGGTGATGATTTGGGAGCTTTTCTATTCCTTCTTGAAAACCTAGTGCTGTTTCGAGTTGGAGTCGCACGATGGTTAATTCCTGCCAACCCTATCCCTTAGGGCACGCGAGTAGTACTTTGATTTGTGATAAGACTAATAAAACTTTTCAGTAAGTTTATGAGTTCTTTATGACTAATGTGAGACCATGGACATATGCAATCTCACCTCCTCATACTTGCTAGCCTGTCTAGTACCACGGATAGCCCATTCTCACCTCGAGGATTGGTGCGACTTTCACTCGTGCATCCAAATGCCATGACATGATACACTTTATCACACATAATCCTTATTATATCCTCCTCGAAACAACCACCATACCTACCTATTATGGCATTTTCATAACCACTCCGAGATATATTGCCATGCAAATTCCATCATCACTTCACATGACTAGTTCGTTCAACATCATATTGCTTTGCATGATCATATAGAGCTGACATAGCATTTGTGGCAAAGATACGAAAAATTCATATATTCAATACATGTCACACTAGATCATTGCACATCATGGTACACTGCAAGAGGCATTCGTATTGGATTCATGTTGCTTCATTCATCATATCGAGTTACCCATGAGTTGTAACTAAATAAAAGTGTGATGATCATGATTACTAGAGCATTGTACCAGTAAGGAAATAAAGATGGGGGAGGCCAAATGAGCCCACCATAAAAAGAAATGAGAGAAAAAGAGAGAATGGACTTTGCTACTATCCTTTACCACACTTGTGCCTCAAACTGGCACCATGTTCATCATGTAGAGAGTCTCGTGTTATATCTTTCATATGCAAGTGGGAATCAAAAAAATTATGAACTTGGCTTGTATATTCTGATGACGGGTGTCCTCAAATGCTCGAGGTCTTCATGAGCAACCAAGTTGGATGTACACACCACTTAACTTCCGTGGAGCTTTCATACACTTATAGCTGTAGTGCTTCATTTGCATGGCAATCCCTACTCCTTGTATCAGTATCTATCAATGGGTATCTCCATAACCCGTTGGTATGCCTAGTTGATACGAGACTATCTTCTTCACCTTTAAACCCCGTTGAAACCTACCACCTTACTCTATTCCACCTATATGCTATGTCCAATGGTTCATGCTCATGTATTGCGTGAAGAATAAATATTTGAAGCATATTGAAAAAAGTATGATCCAATTGTCAGACTTGAGAATCGTAGTGCTTGACATTTGTAGTTTTGTGATCAACATGGATCCATGCCTTGCTAATATAATAAAGATGGAAAGGGTTGAAACAATCTTCAAGGATCGTACATTTTGAAAGTTTAATTGTTTTTGCTGCTTATACTTATAAATATTGTTGTGTTAATATTTGTTAATTCATCGTTTCTCAATGAGCATACATGCATAATAATACATCATGGATAGCATGTCACATCAAAAAAATTGTTTTATCATTTACCTACTTGAGGACGAGCATGAATTAAGCTTGGGGATGCTTGGTAGTCTCCAACATATCTATAATTTTCGATTGTTCCATGCTATATATTACCATTTTAGAACACTTTTTACGGACTTACTACCAATTTATATTGTTTTCGAGAAATAACCTATTGACCCAGTGCCCATTGTGAGTTGTTTTTTTCCGCGTGTTTTTCCACTTTTCAGGTTCCAGTACCAAACGAAGCCCAATTGGCCTGAAACTTTTTGTGAATTTTTCTCGACCAAAAGAAGACTGTGGAGCATCGGAAGAAGGCCGAGAGGCACACGAGCCCCCACAAAACATCACACCACGACATGGGGGTGCGACTTAATGGCTTGTGGCTGCCTCGTGGCTCTCCCGACCTTGTTCTCTAGCTTATAAATTTCTATTTACCATAAAAACTCCAGAGGAGGTCCCGAAACACTTTTTACACCGCCGCAAGTCTCTGTTCCGATGGGAGGTCATCTAGACCTCCATTCGGGCATGTGATGGAGGGGGATCGATCACGGAGGAATTCTTCATTAACCATGTTTCCCTAATGATGATGTGTGAATAGTTCACCATACACCTACGGTGCCATGGCAGTATCTAGATGGCATCTCTCTCTCTCTCTCTTTGTGTTTGATCTTCAATACAATGATAATCGCATCTTTGCTTTGATCCATATGATGTAACTCTTTTTACGGTGCGTTTGTTGCGATCCGATGAATTGTGGGTTCATGTTCAGATTATTCATGACAAATATTTGAGTCTCCTATGATATATAATATGATTCATATGTGCTTATTATAATAGCTTCATAATTTTCTCCGATGTGTTGAAAAAGTTTGGCCAAGTAGATTGATATTTCTTTGGTGAGAGAGGTGCGTTGTAGTAGGTTCAACCTGGCGAGTTTCAGTATCCCAGTGACAGAAGGGGACAAGGTTGCATCTTTGTGTTGCTGCTACTAAAGGTATAACGATGGGGTTTATTCATATTGGTTGATTTTACTTTGTCTACATCATGTCATCTTACTCCATGCATGACTTGGTTTGTCATGAACTTAATACGTAGAGAGGCAGGCATAGAAGCGATGTTGAAGTGAAGTAATAGTAATAGGTGCAGGTAAGAGTCGACCTATTTGTTTATGGACGTGATGCCTATATTTACATGATCATTGCCGTGAAAATCGCATAACTATCTGCTCTTCTATCAATTGCCCAAGAGTAATTTGTTTACACACCGTATGCCTATTTTCATGAGAGATGACACTAGGGAAAGCTATGGACCCCGGGCGTATTCACAATATATTGCTAAAATATCCAATACCTTCCTGCCATTTATTTGCTTTTATTTTATTTTGCATTTTACAACTATCTACACACCTCATTCGCTTGCAAATAATGAGAACAAGGGGATTGACAACCCTCTTGCCCGTGTTGGGTGCAAGTTGTTTGTTCTTTTGTGTGCACCCACTGAAGATGGTTGCGGATTGATATTCCTATTAGTTCGATAAACCTTGGTTTCATAACTGAGGGAAATACTTACCCACTTTGTGTTGTAATTACCCGTTCCTCTTCACTCAAAACTCAACACAAATCATGAGTATCAATCGTCACCTCGCCATTAGTTAGTCTCTGTTTATTCCATAGCTTTTGTTTCGAGTTACCAATATTAGCAACTGAACCGTATCTAAGACACATGCCCTACTACGAGTACTAGTAAGATACACATCAATAACATGTATATCAAATATACTTTTGTTGATGTTGCCATCCTTCTTATCTGCCAAGTACTTGGGGCAGTTCCGCTTCGAGTGACCGTTCCCGTTACAACAAAAGCACGTAGTCTCGGGTTTGGGTCCAACCTTTGGTTTCTTGAATGGAGCGGCAACTGGCTTGCCATTATTCAAGTTTCCCTTCTTTCCCTTGCCCTTCTTGGAACTAGTGGTCTTATTAACCATAAACACTTGATGCTCCTTCTTGATTTCTACCTCTGCAGCATAAAAAATACAAATAGTTCAGGGATCATCTTCTCCATCCCTTGCATGTCATAGTTCATCATGAAGCTCTAGTAGCTTGGTGGCCGTGAGTTGGAGAACTCTGTCAATCACTATCTTATCTAGAAGATTAAGTCCAACTTGATTCAAGCGATTTTAGCACCCAGACTTTTTGAGCACATGCTCAACGATTGAACTATTCTCATCCATCTTGCAGGCAAAGAACTTGTCGGAGGTCTCATTCCTCTTAACACGGGCATGAACCTGAAATTCTAATTTCAGCTCTTGGAACACCTATGCTCCATGACGTTCAAAATGTCTTTGGAGCCTCAATTCTAAGTCGTAAAGCATGGCGCACTGAACTATCAAGTAGTCATCAGAACGTGCCTGTCAGATGACCACAACACCCACAAACGACGCTTGAGGGGGTGGTGCCCCGAGCGGTGCAGCAAGGACATAATCCTTCAGTGCAGCAATGAGTACAATCCTCAAATCACGGACCTATTCTGCATAATTGCTACCATCATCTTTGAACTTAGATTTCTCAAGAAACAAATGAAAATACAAGGGAGCTACAACATGAGCTATTGTTCTACAACATGATTTTGCATAGACAACTTTAAATTATGTTCAAGACAATGGGTTTAATTAATCATATTACTAAAGAAATCCCACTCAAATCAACATCCCTCAGGTTGTCTGAGTGTGATATGATCCAAATCCACCAACCCAAGTCCGATCATCATGTGATATGAGGTGGTTTCAATGGAGAACATCTCCATGTTGATCATATCTACTATATGACTTAGGTTCGACCTTTCAGTCTCATGTGTTCTTAGGACATGTGTGTACATGCTAGGCTCATCAAGTTTGACCCAAGTACCACATGTGTAAAACTGGCTTACACTCATTGTATGTGAACGTAGAGTCTATCACACCCGATCATCACGAGGTGTTTCAAAACAACAAACCTTCGTAATGGTGCATACTTCGGGAGAACACAATTTTATCTTGAAATTTTAGTGAGGGGTCATCTTACAATGGTACCGTTGTCCTAAGCAAAAAAAGATGCATAAAAGGATAAACATCACATGCAAATCATATAAGTGACATGATATGTCCATCATCATCTTGTGCTTTTGATCTCCATCTCCAAAGCACCGACATGATATCTATCATCACCGGCATGACACCATGATCTCCATCATCGTGTTGTCATGTGGTTGTCACACCAACTATTTATTCTACAACTATTGCTAACTCATAGCGATAAAGTAAAGCAAATGGTACAATATAAAGTAAAGACAACCCTATGGCTCCTGTTGGTTGTCGTACTCATCGACATGCAAGTCGGGATAACTATTACAAAACATGATCATATCATACATCACATATATCAAATCACGTCTTGGCCATATCACATCACAATATGCCCTACAAAAACAAGTTAGATGTCCTCTACTTTGTTGTTGCAAGTTTTACGTGGCTGTTATGGGCAACTAGCAAGAACCGGTCTTACCTATGCAAAGCCACAACAGTGATAATCAAGTTGCCTTTTCACCTTCTACAAGGACTGCCTCTATGGAACTCGATTCAACCGGAGTGGGAGAGGTAGACACCCGTCATCCACCTTTATGCAAACGAGTCGCATGTCAATCGGTGGAATCAGTCTCTTATACATGGATAAGTAAGGTTGGTTCGGGCTGCTTCATCCCACAATACCGCTGAATCAAAATAAGACTAAGGACATAAGCAATCTCAACATCAATGCCCACAAACACTTTGTGTTTCGCTCGTGCATATCATCTACGCATAGACCTAGCTCATGATCCCACTCTTGGGGAACGTTGCTTGGGAAACAAAAAAATCCTACACACATGCAAGATCTATCCATGGAGATGCATAGCTACGAGAGGGGGAGTCTATCTACATACCCCTATAGATCGCTATGCGCAAGGGCATATAACGCGGTTGATGTAGTCGTACGTTTTCACGGTCCAATTGCGATCCATCCCGATCTAGTGTCAAACGGACGACACCTCCGCGTTCAGCACACGTGCGGCTCGATGATGTATCTGCCTTCTCGATCCATCGAGCAAGGGTGGAGTAGTAGATGAGTTCTCCAGCAACACGACGCCATGGTGACGGTGGTGGTGGTTCTGTCCCGGCAGGGCCACGCCGAGCTCTACCGAAACCACGAACGGAGGAGAAAATGATCTAGGGAGAGAGAGGGGCGCCAAGCAATTGGTATGTCCTCTTGGGGTGTCGACTCCCCTCTATATATAGGTGGAGGGGCGTGAGGAACAACCCCTCCAAGACCTAGGGCGTATCCAAGGAGGAGGAGTTAGACTCCTAGTCCAATTCCCTACCTTTCCACACACAAGTGGACTTTCCACCTCTCCCAAGCCACATGGGCCTTGAGGGACTTGTGCGCCTGGCCCAATAAGTCCAGTACGCCTACCCTCAACCCATGCAAACCCTTGGGACGTGTTGGAGCCCTTAGTGGACTTCCATACTCCTCCGGAAGTTTCCATAACCTTCTAGAAGTTTCCTAGTACAATACCGAAAAAGACAAAAACTTTTTCGGTAGCCAAAACATGACTTCCCATATATAAATCTTTACCTTCAGACCATTATGGAGCTCCTCATGATGTCTGGGATCTCATTTGGACTCCGAACAACATTCATTCACCAACATACATAACCCAATAATACTATATCGTCACTGAATATTAAGCGTGTGGACCCTACGAGTTCGAGAATCATGTGGACATGACCGAGACACCTGTACAGTCAACAACCAATAGCGGGACCTGGATGCACATATTGGTTCCCTCATATTATATGAAGATTTTTATGGTTGAACCACGATGCCACGGATTCAATCAATTCGTATGAAGTTCCCTTTGTCCAGCGGTATGTTACTTACCCGAGATTCGACCATTGGTATCTCCATACCTAGTTCAATCTCGTTACCGACAAGTATATTTACTTGTTCCATAATACAAGATCCTGTTACTAACTCCTTAGTAACATTGCTTGCAAGATTCTTATGATGTTGTATTACCGAGAGGGCCAAGAGATAGCTCTTCGTCATACAAAGTGACAAATCCTAGTCTTGATCCATGCCAACCCAACAGACACCCTGACAGATACATGTAGAGCACCTTAATGATCACCTAGTTACGAAATGACGTTTCATGCACACAAGGCATTCCTCCGGTGTCAGGGAGTCGCATGATCTCATGGCCTTAGGAACACATACTTGACATAAAGAAAGTAGTAGCAATAAACTAAGTGATATGATCAAATGCTATGCTTATAGTTTGTTATTGTCCATCACATCATTGTCCTAATGATGTGTACCATTACCAAATGACAACTCATGTGTATGGTTAGGAAACCTTAACCATCTTTGATCAATGAGCTAGTCTAGTAGAGGCTCACTAGGGACATGCTATTGTTTATATATCCGCACTTGTATTTAAGTTTCTGGTCAAGACAATTCAAGAATTGATAATAAATGATTATCATGAATAAGGAAATATAATAATAACCACTTTATTATTGCCACTAGGTCATATTTCCAACATGCCCCACCACACAACACGGCGCACCCTATTGCCTCGTGGGCCACAGGCAACCCCCCTCTGGTGGTTCTTCAAGTCATAATTCATTATATATTCTAGAAAAAAACACAAAAAGTTTTGTACAATTCCAAGAACTTTTATTTCTATACAAAAATAACACCAAGGTCGTTCTGCTAAAGATAACATCAGTCGAGATTAGTTTCATTGAAATCATGCAAATTAGAGTGCAAAACAAGATCAAAAGTGTTTGGATAAGTAGATATGTTGGAGATGTATCAACTCCGCCAAGCTTAATTCATTGCTTGTCCTCAAGCAATTCAGTTGATAAACTGAAAGTGGAACATGAATGTAATATCAGTGAGAAATACGTACACCCTCAAGCTTAGACGTTTCCCTAGCTTGGTGATCACCATTGTTGGTCTGGATAATAATCAAAGTGATAGCTCGTGGAAATGTTCCGTGATGCCTCCTCAGCCATGCGAGCACCCTCCACAGCTGCATTGTGCTCTCGCAGCTTAATCTCATAAACATAATACCTCTGTTTGTTCTGAAAATCAAAGAGAGTAGGCGCGGGCAAGGTAACATAGACATGGTTATATTTTTGAAATATTAAATTATATTCATAACCCTCGGCACTGTCTTTAATAAAATCATGATGCCGCATGGCTTCAAAATCAAAATATCTTTCACGCAGGAAGGGTCATTGAATCGTGGGGAGACTCCTAGTTTTGCAGCTACGCATGAAGCATAAAATTCTCCATACAAGTCATCATTACCCGTGTTAAGATGCAGTCTTCGGGCAACAATTACCCCTAGATTGTCTGGTTTAATACCTATTACTGCGGTGTAAATGATGCTCAAATCAGGAGCGCACAGTGCACGACAATCCTGCTGGCCCACGGTACATTTCCCATTAAACAATGCAAATTGGAAAATAGAGGGAAATTGGATACTTTTTATTCTAGCCTGCATCAGCCCTCTATTTTCTCCCACATAAATGCTCTCAAGGAACATATTATAATCAGATTTTAGTTGGTTTTTCAAGCAACCCCCAATGTGTAAGTTTGCATGCATTATAAAAAGCTTCTGAAGTCGTATTGAAGGAATTATCATAAATATTAAAAAATACTCTTGCAGTATGGGGATGATACTGAAATATTTGTGTGAATGAACGTGTAAGCTCATAGTGTTGGTTGCACTTATCTGCAAGGGAGTTGGTGAGGTCGGTATTACAAATGTATTGATCAAACTCCTCCTTAATACATGCACCTCTCATGAATTCGTCACTCGACCAATGGCATGATTTGGCGTCGGCCATGATGGTGAAGTTTGCCCTTTGTTCAGCATATGCCTATCGTGTAGTGCTTTCACTTGACGACTCACCAGAAGTACTCCTCCTAAGGAAATCCAGTTTCCTATATAAAAATTTCTGAAATTTTTGGACTACAAAATTATGTCAACAAAATTTTGCAAGATTGGTAGCAAGTACTCATGTAGATGCCTCGAGGACATATCAAACACTCCCACTACTTGGAACTCCAAGAATTCAACATGCACACCCATTTTCAGTAGCACCAAGTGCTGCAAAATATGCAAGATATACACCACTAAAGCAGAAACTAATTGGAGGAATGAGAGAGCCACATACCAAGGAGCAATTCCTTTAAACAGTTTCAAAAATGGAGTTTCGAGAAAAGAGATCTAAAATTTTAGCTTTGGGAGCAACACTGTGAGAGAGTGTGTGTGAATGAATTTTTTCTGGAGGTAGGGGATAACATGGGCTAAAGAGAGATGGCAGGGTGCCCCTATGGGCCCCACTGCACAACATGGCATGCCTAGGGGGTAGGCACACCCTATTGCCTCCTGACCCACAGGTGCTCCTTCGTGATGTGTTTTTAGCACCCAAAATTCTTAAATAATCCAGAAAAATTCATGTTAAAATTTGGTGGCAATTTGAGACTTTTTATTTTTGGGTCATTTTCTTAATGCACGGGAAACTAGAAAAGACGAAAAACACGGTAATTTATTTTATTTAACTAATATTATCATAGGGCATACTAATGGTACAAAAAGTTGTGCTTACTAAATTCATTGATCACATGTCTCTCACAAAATGTCCGTTAATAAGGTTGATCAAGTGTTGTTAATAATCGTTCCCGATTGACAAGAAATCGAAGAATTTTCATATAAAACTAAGTTACCTCAAATGGGATTTGCATCTCCCCAACAATAAGAGTATAATAGTTCTTATTGGCACTATAAAAAGGAATTCTAAAACCTCCAATGGAGATAGTGGCACTAGGGTCAATGACATTAATATTATTAACCAAAGTCTGCTTCTTCGGAAAGTGCATGGTATGTTGTTTGCCATTGACATGAAAAGTGACCTTGCTTTTGTTGAAACCAATAACAGACCTGCAGTGTTTTAAAAGGGTCTACCAAGGATGATTGACATGTTGTCGTCCTGGGGCATATCAAGAACAACAAAGTCTGTTAAGATAGTAACATTCGCAATGACAACAAGAACATCCTTGCAAATTCCAACAAGGTAATTCACTAGATTTAGCAGGCATTTGCAAAGATATCGTAGTAGGTGTAACTTATTCAAATCAAGTCTCTTATAAAGAGAGAAAGGCATAACACTAACACCAGCTCTTAGATCACATAAAGCAATTTTTAAAATAATTTCAATTGATGGAGCAAGGTATTGTGGGTATACCTGGAACTCCCAATTTCTTGGGCACTCGACCATCAAAAGAATAATTAGCAAGCATAGTAGCAATCTCATTTTTAGGTATATTTATTTTGTTGGTAATAATATGCTTAATATACTTAGCATAGATAGGCATTTTCAAAATATCAGTCAAGCGAGTTTGCAAAAAGACAGGTCTAATCATTTCAACAACGCGTTCAAAATATTCCCCGTCTTTACTCTTAGAAGGTTTAAGAGGGAATGGCATGGGTTTTTGAACCCATGGTTATCTTTATTTACCATGTTTTGTAGCAACAAAGTATTTCTTCTCGTATCGTTATTTTTGGGATGTGGATTATCCACATCTTCGACAGATTCTATCTTCACATCATTATCTTGTTCTTTATTATCTAGTTGAGCATCTACGTGCATCTCATCATTCTCATTATCACTAGGTGCATGTTCACTACCATATTGTGTCTCAACATCAGAAATAGAAACATCATTATGTTTTTCAACATGTTTTTCTATAACATGTTCACTAGAAGCATGCAAAGTCCTATCCTTATTCTTCTTCTTTTTCTTATTAGATGGACTAGGTGCATCATCTTTAATTCTCTAACAATCTTGTTCTATTATTTTTGGATGGCCTTCAAGATAAAGAGGTTCCTGAGTCATTCGACCTCCTCTAATCATTACTCTAATAGCATAATCATTCATATTATCATTTATTTCAGCAAGCAAATCATTTTGTGACTTAGCAACTTGGTCTAGTTGGGTGTTATCGATAGAAGCATGTTTACATAGACCCTTAACATCATCCACAAGTTTAAACATCAAGTCACTTAAACGATCTATCATCATGGCATTACGTCTTAATTGATCTTTGACATAATTATTCAAATCTCTTCCTTAACAATGTATTTACCAAATACATCCATGCATTGACTAGGAGTCTGTGACATCCGCTGATTTTGCTACAGTAATCTCTGCAATTAAGCTACAGTAATCTTATGCTAATGATGTCACGTCACCGGAATTACTATTGTTAATCTCGCATAGTTTCAAACCGATTCAAATTCAAAATTTAAAATAAAGTAAAGCAATAAAAGTTCCCAATTATCAAAACTAAAATGTTCAAGCTATAGAAAATAAATAATGATTAATATTTTCTAGAACTAAAATGTAGTAAAGAGTAAAAGAAATAAATAAAAAAGGGTTAAAATTAGAACTAAAAATGTTAATAAAATAAAAAGAGAAAAAAGGGCCTTGGCCCAGCTGGCCGGCCCACCTCGCCCCCACGGTATTTAACCCATATCCCCAAACCCTCGCCTCACTCCCTCCCCATCCCGAGCCGCCACACCCACCGAGCCCTTCGCTCGATCCACCCCATGAGGCGCTCCTCTCGTTCCCCAGCGCTCTCCCTCTCGTTTACCCCCACCGAGCCCTCGCTCCCACCAACCCTCGCTCCCCTTGAGCCCAGCCCCCACGAGCCCCAGCGCCTCCCACCGCAGGTCGAGCCCCCAACCATCGGCCTAGCCTCAGGCCGAGCACCCCTCCCCTCGTTCCATCCTTCTCGAGCCCCCACCCCCACATGTGAGCCCCTCCTCTCCTTCTCCCTCGGGAAGGGGAGGCTGAGCCCTAGCCACCCGAGCCCACAAGCCGGCCCTCCGGCCGGATCCGACCGGCCCCTCCTCCACCTTGCCCAGCGCCACCTCCATTCCGGCCGCCTCCAACCGACCGGCAGCCCACCGACCGTCCCCCTCCTCCACCTCCTTTCTCTCCTTCGACCGACCCCGCCGTCACCAGTTCGTCTCCACTGCACCACCGGCCGGTTCCCTCCTCGCTGGACTACACCATCCCGCCACTGCCCCGCCGGCCTCCCTCGACCTTCCCCAACCGCTGCTTCCACTACATCCGTGGTGAGCCCTCGGGCTCCTCTTCGTTTCCCCTGCAACTCCAGTGAACCCCCGGCTTCGGCCGCCCCTGTCGCTTGCCCCGCACCATGGCCGACGGCCTCCACCACGCCCCTCGTTCCTTCCTGTTAGACAGGGGGGATTAGCCCCTATGATTGTTTAAAAGGAACAAAAAAGAAAAAGGAAATATATGTATAAATGTATGTATGTATGTAGATATATATATGTGTGTATGTATATGTGAATAAGCATGTATGAATGTATGTATAAAGTGGTGTGTAAAGATGTGTGTAGATGTTTCTCAAAAAAAAGATGTGTGTAGATGTAGTGGATTTTGCTTGCTGTCCCAATGACATGCGGGCCCCCGCCTCAGAAAAAGTAAAACACAAAAACAGATTTTTAAAATGAATAAAAATAATAATATATAATAAATAAATTAGTTAATTAAATCAATTAGTGTAATTAGATAGTTTTAATACCTCTTAAGTAGATAGGAAATGACATGTGTGTCCACCCCGATTTATGATTAATTACAACTGTTAATTCAATTATGTTAATTAATTAACCTAAGAAGTATATGACAGTTGGGTCCCACCCCACTAATTAACCTGATTAAATAGTTATTAAACACTAAAAATAAATGTACCTATGACACATGGGACCCACTAGTCATATTTGACCAATCAAAGTTACTGTTGACTGTCGATGTCATATTTAATTATCTAATATAATTAAATATGTTAATTCATAAATAATTATTAAAACTTTAAAAATCAATATAAAATAAACCGTAAGCCAGACAAAAATATTTTGAACATGAAAGTTCATCTCCAAATCGAGACGAACCCGGATTCACTATGTGTTCGTGTGTCTCGCGCCACTAGCATAGCAAACGTGGAATTTTTCCACCGTTTTTCATCTCACGAGTAGTAGCCACAGACCCAGGAAATATCATCTGATATTTTCCCGATTCGTCTATGACGAATAGGACTGCATTAGCTCATGCCTAACCCTGCTTTGACATGTCATGCTTAGTGTTTGCATCGGTGTTATATTTATTGTTTCTTCCCCCTCTTCTTACCGGTAGACCCCGAGGCTGACGCTGGTGTCGGGAACGATTACCCTCCTGACGACCAGCCCTTTGCCGGAGAGCTACAAGGCAAGCAAACCCGCCTTGATCATTCCTATATCGCCTATTTCTTTCTCTCTCATGCTTGCATTAGAATTTTAATACTGTTGTAGTTAGCTCCTATATATGATGCATAAGCTAATGTTGATGAACTGCTACATTATTCTACCGCACTTTAAACTGCTTAGTATAGACGGCTCAGTCATCCCCTTTGCCCCATAGTCCAGTTGCCCCACTTTATCATCAAATCTCGATCCCTATCGACGAGCCAAGACCCGACATAGCACTTACACCCCCTTAGTTGTACGACGCTACAGAGCTACTATCGGGTATCGAGGGTGACACCTCGCCAAGTACTCATGATGATACCTCTCTAGTGTAGCTAGTTGGTCGTGGTTATCGAGGGTGATTCCTCCTTCACCACTCCCGACGATGCCTCTGTCATGCAACCCCCTCAAGTGTGAGACCCTCGAGGGTGATTCCTCTAGGTCCACCTTGAAGGTCACATCATTCGGAATCCAACGAGGATGATACCTCAGATTCCCCTTGATGTTACAACCACATAGTTACTTGACCATGTTACTGGTAACATTAATGAATAATGTTAGGAGGGTTGATTCCCGCGTGGATGTGTCGATTAGTTAATTAAAATGTTAATGGATTTGGGTATTTGATCTGGGTTGGTCGGAAGGCCTTATTATGCACTAACCATCTACGTGGGAGAACTTATGGGTACTCGACGTCGTGGTATCATCCGAACCTCTTCAGACATCAGCAATGGAGCGACGCACGCCCAAGTGGTCCGGATAGGCATCGCGCTTGTAATAAGGGGTGCTAGGATTGACCTCGGCCGCCCACGCATCATGGAGGAGTGCAAAGGGTGATGGGCCCATGACCCCTGCATGCTTAGGATTTAGACCGGCGGGCTGGCCTTTCTGTTGAGTCTAGGTGGGGTTGCGGCGTGTCGTTGTTCCGAGGCCAGACATGACCAAGGAAAGTGTGTCCGGCCAGAGTTTATCGAGCGTGATGGGGAATACGTTGTGCACCCCTGCAGGGAAGAACTTATCTATTCGAATAGCCGTGTCCACGGTTACATGACAACTTGGAATTGTGCCCCGATCTTATACAACTACAACTATTACTTAACTGGAATGTTGCTCCGGGATTGCTTCCTCGCAGGGAGTCGACGGAGAATCTGTGAGCATGACCTCATATTAATATTCTTGCAACAATATGACTATTATTTGTGTTACCCATGTTCTACTCATGTCTATTACTACAAGACCCCTGAAGATGCTAGTCTTCAATAGGACTAGGCCTTCTCTCTCTATTCTTGTGCTGCTGCAGTCAGTCCACACAATAAACCCCTTCCCTTGATATTGGTGCATACTTAGCATAGTTCTGATTCAGTCTTGCGAGTACTTTGGATGAGTACTCACCGTTGCTTTGCTCCCCCTTTGTCCCCTTGATCCGTTGCTGCGACGAGATGATGGAGCCCAGGAGATTGAGTATTCCGCCGACGACGACTGCTATCCCGATGGTGACTACTACGTGGAGGCCGCTGAAGACCAGGAGTAGTTAGGAGGCTCCCAGGCAGGAGGCCTCGCCTCGTTTGATAGTTGCATCTTTTGTGCTAGCCTTCTCCAAGGCATCTCATCTTTAATGTTTGTACTCAGATATTTGTTGCTTCCGCTGACTCGTGTGTTTATCGAGCTTCTGTATTCTAGCCCTCGAGGCCCCTGGCTTGTAATATGAAGCTTGTTTGTTTTATTTACATCTAGAGTTGTGTTGTGATATCTTCTCGTGAGTCCTTGAGCTTGGTCGTACGCATGTGCGTGTATGATCAGCGTACGATCAAATCGAGGGAGTCACAAAGTCTTAGTATAAGACATATCACCTTCATTAAAGGTACAGAGATAATTACCTCCACTACCTTGTTGGGGTGTCAAGTCCATGTATTTCTTTGATATGTGGTAATTTGTTGACATCTTAAGTTTTAGTACCTTTCACTTTCACAGATCTTTTGGCTTCCAACAAATCTTCACGACTAAGGAATAGAATACCTCTCTTCAATTCAGTAGGTTCTAGCAATGGTTCTGGAGGTGTCCAATCATCGGCATTTTCCAATAGTTTATTCAATACTTCCTCAGCTTGTTCCACAATTCTTTCCTTGAAAACAGAACTAGCACAACTATCTGGGAAATACCTAGATGCATCGGTTAGTCCATTGTAAAAGATATCAAGCGTTTCATTTTTCTTGAGAGGGTGTTGAGGCAAAGCTCTTAATAACTGGAGAAGCCTCTCGCAAGCTTGAGGGAGATTCTCTTCTTTAATTTGAGCAAAGTTAAATATTTCCTGTAAGGCATCTTGCCTCTTATGAGCTGGAAAATATTTTTTAGAGAATTAATAATGCATATCATGGGGACTACACATACAAACTAGGAGCAAGAGAAAGGAATGATTCTTTAGCTTCTCCTTTTAGCAAGAAGGGAAAAATATATAATAGTAGCACACCTTTTCCTCATTAGTAAACAAAGTAGCAATATCATTCAATTTAGTGAGATGTCAAACAATAGTTTTAGTTCCATAACCTTGGAAAGGGTCAGATTCTACTATAGGGATTAACTCACGGTCTACAGAGAATTCATAATCCTTATCAGTAACAAATATAAGAGAGGTAGAAAATTTAGGATCATATTTAATTTTCTACATCATATATTTTCCTTTCACTTCTCATAGTAGGTTCTTAAAGTCATCTCAATTTTCACAAGCAAGAAAATCCCTAGCTACTTCACCATCCATGACATAACCTTCGGTACATAAGGAAATTCATATATGTTGGGAGAGCAAGGTGTACCACGTGATTCAAAATATTCATCAATTTTGGTATTTTCAAATTCATTAGCTTTAGCAATATGAGCATCAAGTAATTCATTTAGTGGCACAGTCTCAGTTTCATCAAATATAACAGTAGTATCATCATTAATTTCAGAATTAACATCATCCATTCAAGCAATATATGAGAATGAGCAACAGGCGGTGGTGTAATAAACTGATACAAACACTACGTGAATCGAAAGCGGAGCTATATGGCACTTCCTTACCTCCTCTCGTGCGAGAGGGGGCAATCTTGGTTTGATTGTCTTTCAGATTCTTCATAATGGCAATTGGATATCCTCAAGTTAACACAATAAATATAGCTATGCTCCCCACCAACGGTGCCGGAAAAGGTCTTGATAACCCACAAGTATAGGGGATCGCAGCAGTCTTTACGGGTAGTATTTCACCCTAATTTACTTATTCGACACAAGGGAAGCCAAAGAATATTTATCAGCCTTAGCAGTTGAGTTGTCAATTCAACCACACCTGGGATATCTCTTCGTAGCAAAAATTTATTAGCATGGCAAGTAATAGTATTAACAGTAACAGTAATAGTGATAGCACAATTTTGTAATAGTTGTGACAGTAGTAACGATAGTAGTAACTTAGCAGGATTTAATATGTGAAAAGCGTAGGCACGTGGATCAGTGATGTATCATGATTTAGGTGACATCAACCATGTAATAGTTACACACAAGGGCGACACAAAACTACCTCCAATTCATCAATGTAATGTAGGCATGTATTCCGTATATAGTCATACATGCTTGCGTTAAGAACTTGCATGACATATTTTGTCCTACCCTTCCGTTGCAACGGGGTCCTAATGGAAACTAACGGATATTAAGGCCTCCTTTTAATAGAGAACTAAAACAAAGCATTAACACATTGTGAATACATGAACTCCTCAAACTACGGCAATCACCGGAAAGAATTGCAATTATTTTCACCTTGGGGTATGCGGATCAAGACATGTAATAGGTTGGTACTTGTGATATGTGTTGGGTTCTTTGTGAAGAGGAATGGGTTATTGCAGCACAATATGAGTAAGTATTTCTCTCAGTTAAGAAACAAAGGTTTATCTAACCAATAGGAATATCAATCCTCAACTGTCTTTAGCGGCTGCATAGAAAAGAACCAACGCGGGCAAGAGGGTTGTCAATCCCCTTGATGTTGTTATTTGCAAGAAAATGAGGTGTGTAGATAATTTTAGAGCATTGTAAAATGCAAAATAAAATAAAAGACAAATAAGAACAGCGAGAAAAATATAAGTTTTGTGAATATATAAGTGAATAGACCCAGGGCGATAGTTTTCTCTAGTGGCATCTCTCAGGAAAGCAAGATACGGTGGGTAAAAAGATATTGTGGGGAATTGACATAAAAGCGTATATTTATGCAATTTTCATGGCAATGATCATGAGTATATAGGAATCACGTCCATAAGCAAATAGGCCGACTCCTTCCTGCGCCTACTACTATTACTCCACTTCAAGAGTGCTCTATGCTTGCCTCTCTATGTATTAAGTTCATGACAAACAAAGTAATGCTTGGAGAACGATGACATGATGTAGATAAAGTAAACTCAATCAATATGAATAAAACCCATAGTTTTATCCTTAGTGGCAATAACACAAATACCCATCTTATCCCCTTCTATCACTGGGATATAGAAATTCGTGAGGTTTTACCCACTACAATGCACCCCTCTAATGAAGAAATATCAAGCTACTTGGCTAAAGAAATTCAATAGATCGGAGAGAATTATGAATCTATGCTGACCATGCAAATAAGAACCATAGAACTCACAGAAGACTCAAATACTATTCGTGAATAATATGAACATAAACCCAAAATTCATTGTATCCCAACATACCCACAATACAAAAGAATTACATCGACTAGATCAAAGCGAAGATGCGATTATCATTGTATTTAAGATCAAGATAGAGAGATATAGCCATCTAGGTACACTACTAGAAATCAGTATTTTGCCATCTGCCTAGTCTTTGTCGTCTGCTAGCTGATGGCAAAGATAGTCTTTGCCGTCAGCTTCAGCAAAACGGACGGCACAGTACTGGCTGATGGCATACAGTCTTTTTGCCATCTATCACCTCTTTGCTGTCTGCTAGCGGACGACAAATAGTCCAGAGGCAGATGGCAAAGATGTAGATAGGCCCACCTGACCGCGGGGTGGCTAGGTCAAACAGGAGTTGGACCTTTGCCGTCTGCTAGCGGACGGCAAAGAGTCCGGAGGCAGACAGCAAAGAGTCTAGACTCTTTGCCGTCCGCCGGCAGACGGCAAAGCGCTAACTCCGTTAACGGCTCCTTCCCCCTCACCCCGCCCCTCTCTCTCTCTGTAACGGCTCATCCCCGCACGCCCCTCGCTCTCTCTCCCCACCCCGCGCGCTCCTCTCTCTGTAACGGCCGCCAAGACCACCGTCGCGCCGCCGCCCCTATCGCGTCGCCGCCCCTGCCGCTGCCCCACCTCGCCCCGCTGCCGCTGCCGCTGCCCCACCTCGCCCCCGCTGCCGCCCCCGCTGCCACTGCCCCTGCCGCTGCCCCACTTCGCCCCCGCTGCCGCTGCCGCTGCCCCACCACCGTCGCGTCGCCGCACCTGGCGCCCCCGGCGCCGCGCCGCCACCCCAGCCCTTCCACAGCCGCCCCTCTCGGTGAGCCCCCACACCCCCACCCCCACCCCCCACCCGCATTATTTTTTACGTGTTTTATTATTTTTAGTAGTTCTAGTAGTTGTTATTGTTAGTGGTTTTAGTGGTAGATTTAGTTAGGTTAGTAGTTTTAGTTAGGTTAGTAGATTTAGTTAGGTTAGAAGTTTTAGTTAGGTCAGTAGATTTAGTTAGGAGGAGAAGAGGAGAAGAGGAGGAGGAGGAGGAGGACAAGAAGAGGAGACGAAGAAGAGGAGTAGTAGGAGGAGGAGGAGGAGAAGAAAAAGAAGAAGAAGAGGAGAAGAAAAAAATAAGAAGGAGAAGAAGAAGAAAAAGAAGAAGAAGAGAAGAAAAAAAACAAGGAGAAGAAGTAAAGAAGAAGAGAAGAAGATAATAAGAAAAAAATAAGAAGGAGAAGACGAGAAAAAAGAAGAAGAAGTTGATTTTTTATTGTTTGGTATTTAGTGGTAGCTAGATTCTTTTTTAGTTACTTAGTGGTAGATTCTGTTTTTGTTATAGTGGTAGATTCTGTTTTTGTTATTTTTTTGCTGTTTAGTGCTATCTAGGTTTAGCGATAGGTTTAGTTAGCTTGGTTAGTTAGGTTAGTTAGTTAGTTAGCTTACTAGAAAGAATAGGAAGAAGAAGAAGAGGAGGAGGAGGAGAAGAGGAGAAGAGGAGGAGGAGGAGGAGAAGAAGAAGAAGAAGAATAGGAGGAGGAGAAGACAAAAAGAAGATCACATGTTTGGTATTTAGTTTGTTGGAATTAATTAGAAGTTTTAGTGGTAGATTCTGTTAGTTAATTAATAGATTTAGTGGTAGATTCTGTTAGTTTATTCGCCCATCATTATTGCTTAGGTTCAAGACTACTTCAAAGAAGATCACATGTTCTTTTGTTGAAATCAAGTCTGTCAAAATAATGTATCGTCTATATTTATTGGTACCGGAGCAAAACAGGACAACTTAAATAATATTGCCATCCCCAAATGTAGAAAATATCGAAAAGTTTTATATAAACTGAAAAGTAGTATAGGTAACCTGGAAAGTCCTCTGGACCAAAAGGGCAACTTCTGGACCTGCGAACTTTGCGTGGTAGGTGCATGTCCATGCAGCAGGGTAATTTCCCCAACAATGACATAATTAGTCCATTTAGCTCCAAAATACCATAATAAGCTCAAAATGGCATAAGAACCTTGGTTAGCTCATTAATATTATATACTTAGCTTGTTTTCCTCTAAAATGGGATAACTAGCCCATTTAGCTCAAAAAAGACATAATTAGGTAATTTAGCTCCAACAAGAGGAGAGGAGGAGAAGAAATAGGCAAAATGAAAAGAAAGAAGAAGAAGAAGAAGAAGAAGAGAAGAAGGAGAAGGGGGAGGAGGAGGAGGATGAGGAGGAGGAGAAGGCCAAGGACCTTCTATCCTTCTCCTCCTCCTCCTTCTCCTCCTTCTCCTCCTTCTTCTTGATTTCTTCTTCTTCTCCTCCTCCTCCTCTTTCTTCTCCTCTTTCATATTATCCTTGCTTTAATTAACTCAACAATGGCATAATTAGCCCATTTAGCTCCAAAATACCATAATAAGCTCAAAATGGCACAAGAACCTTGGTTAGCTCATGAATATTATATACTTAGCTTGTTTTCCTCTAAAATGACATAATTGGAATATTTGTGTTGATCAGGTGGATTTACATGTGATAGTTGTATCGTCGCTGTGAGGTCTGCTGTGCGGAGACCTTCCCGTGCGTTGTACGAGCTCCGCCCCTGCATTCGTGGGTCAGTACAAATTTCATCTCCTCCCCGCCCCTTCATTTACTGTGGCTCGGTTTCCGGATGAAACTTTCTAGATTTAGGTAAGTCAATTAATTTATCAGTATGCGTGACCAGTATGCGTCTCCTGTTCGAAAGGGCGACGTCTATAAATATGCATGTCTTTGCATATTTATAACCGCCATCCTTTCGAATTGTCCAACATTATCCATGGACAGCCCGAGTATGTGTAGATTGGGTTCGTTTTCCCGTATGCTGTGCTCTGGATCCGATGCGGAATTTCGTCAGTGCCTCCCTGTTGTTCTCCGGATGCACATCCTCTCTGTTTATTGCGGAGACGTGTATCAGGAGAACAGCGGGGAGGTGCTGCCGAAATTTTGCGTTGGATCCGGAGCAGAGCATGGGAAAACGAACCCAATCTACACATACTCGGGTGGGATTAGGACCTATCTTTACCTATTAGCGTGTAGGTTGCCTGGACGTAATAAAAATGGCGAACCTGATTAACCGATGAATATAAATGCTAAATTATATATAAATATATTTCTTCTGTCTTTAGTAGCTACGCAAGATGAGTGATCGTGTGTGGATGTATACCGGTCACCCTAGTCAGAAAGAGTTGACGAAAGAATGGTTTTTAAAAACAAAGGAATTTGTGAAAGCCGCATTCGCAAATGGCCAGGAAAGAAACTATTGCCCCTGTCCTGGATGTGACAACTATAAAAAGACGACAGAGGCTGTAATGATTAAACACCTGCAGAGGAGGGGTTTTAAGCCTAATTATTCGGTGTGGACATTTCATGGTGAGTCTATACAACGCACAAGAGCTGAGGTGGTCCGTCGTCGCACGGACGAGCATGGTACTGGGATCGAAGACATGGTGCAAGACTTTGATGATGCTCGGGATTCGGAAGATGAGATGGAGGAATCTGCAAAGGCCTTTTATGAAATGTTGGAGTCTTCAAAACGTCCTCTCCATGAGCACACTGAGCTCTGTCAGCTGGATGCAATTGCACAAGTAATGGCTCTGAAGGCTCAGTTCAACTTGGGAAGAGAATGCTACGACGCGATGATGACACTATTTGGACGTTTCCTACCCAAAGGCCATGTCATGCCTGCAAACCTGTACCAGTCGGACAAAATACTTCGTGTACTTAAGATGCCCTATGAGAAGATAGATGCATGTGAGAAAGGATGTGTCTTATTTAGGAAGGAGTATGCACACTTGGACTATTGTCCCAATTGCGAGTCTTGCAGGTATCTTCTGGTAGACAATGGTATGGGTGAGAAGAGGCAGACCAAAATCGCATTATGTGTTCTTCGGTATATGCCAATCGTACCAAGACTTCAACGTCTTTTCATGGTCGAAGAGACAGCCAGACAGATGACATGGCACAAATTGGGCAATAGAACCGAACTAGATGCGGATGGGAATAAGATGATGGTACACACATTGGATGGGGAAGCATGGAAACATTTCGATGGATTGCATTAGGATAAAGCGGCAGATCCAAGGAATCCTCGAGTCTGCGCCGCCACGGATGGTTTTAATCCCTTCGGCATGACGGCAACCCAATACAGTTGTTGGCCCGTATTTGTCATTCCACTCAATCTCCCCCCCCCCCCGGGCAGATTATGCAAAAAAGAACATATTTCTGGCGTTGATAATTCCAGGGCCCAATTATCCAGGGAAGAATATGAATGTGTACCTGCAACCGCTTAAGGATGAATTGGAAGAAGCTTGGAAAAATGGGGTCAAGACATACGATGCCGCTAGAAAAGAAAACTTCAAAATGCATGTGTGGTACATGTACTCTATGCATGACTTGCCAGCGTATGCGCTATTCTCTGGATGGTGTGTGCATGGAAGGTTCCCGTGCCCCCAATGCAAGGCAGCTCTTCAGTTTCATTGGTTGCAGGAGGGTCGGAAGTATTCTTGCTTTGACTTGCATAGACAGTTCCTGGATCCTGACCATCATTTCAGAAAAGACAAGAAGAACTTTACCAAAGGTAAAGTTGTCAAAAACTTGGCACCACCTGCGTTCACAGGCCAACAGATCCTGGATCAGTTAAACGCCCTCGAGCCTGATCCAGAGCGTCCAGGGTATTTCAAGGGGTATAATTCAAAACATGCCTGGACTCACAAGCCATGCTTCTGGGATCTGCCTACTTCAAAGACCTCCTTCTTCCACACAATATCGACATGATGCACACTGAAAAGAATATCGGCGAGGCTATTTTTGGTACATTGTTCGACATAGATGGGAAGACAAAGGATAATATTAAGGCTAGAGTCGATCACGAGACACTATGTCATAGACCGTTACAAAACATGCTAGAAGGCAGAGGAAAGCAGAAGTGGTCGAAGCCAAAGGCCTGGTTCAATCTTGGAAGGCCAACTATGAGGGAAATTATCTTGTGGGTCAAAATGCACTTGATGTTCCCCGATGGGTATGCAACGAATCTAAAGAGGGGAGCGAGTCTTGAAAAAATTAGAATCTTTGGTCTCAAGAGTCATGATTGGCACATATGGCTAGAGCGGGTAATGCCGGTGTTGTTACATGGCTTTATTCCTGAGGATGAATGGCTAGTACTGGCGGAGCTGAGCTATTTCTTCCGTGTTCTTTGTGCGAAAGAATTGTCGCCTGGCGTGGTAGAAGACATGGAGGAGTTTGCGCCGGAGTTGTTTTGCAAGTTAGAGAAGATCTTTCCACCGGGCTTCTTTAATCCAATGCATCATTTGATTTTACATCTACCGACCGAGGCAAGATTGGGTGGGCCTGTGCAAGATCGTTGGTGCTATGCAACTGAGAGGATGCAGAAGACCCTTCGAGCTAAATGTAAAAATAAGCGTAGAATTGAAGCATCGATGGCTGAGGCATTCATTACTGAGGAGGTGGCAAACTTTGTGACAACACACTACGAAGCCAAAAATCATCATTTGCATAATCCGAAGCCTCGGCACAATGATGGAGACCCTAAAAACATGGGTCCAACCTCAGCCTATTCAAAGGGAAGCTCGCACCAGCCGGTGCTTCGAAACCAATAACGTTGGATATCGAAGAATGGCGGAACATTTCGTTGTATATCTTCAACAACCTAACAGAAGTGCGGCCGTACATCGAGTGAGTTCTCGGCACATTTTCCCGTAACTTCTAATTCATTTGAACTGCTCTTATTCCCGGATATTTCAAGCAGCCGTTACGTCGTCAAATTCTCAGATGGAGCGATGATCGAAAATGATTCCGTCGAAGAGTATGAGCTTCTGTCAAAGACAGGAGGCGGCTATCCCGCTTTCATCTCTTGGTTCAAACAAACGATAATTATCAATAATGGACCATTTCATTCTTGGTCTAACTTGCGGCTAATGCAACAACCATTTCGTATTAAACTTGTAGGCTAATTCAGAGTCTATGGACGCCGAATTGAGACAAGTCGCTAATGGTTTTGACTATAAGGTCCGTTCATTTGAGAAATACAACATCAACGGGTATCTCTTTCGTACCTTCGGCAAAGAGCTATCTATGCCCGACCGGAAATCTACAAATTGTGGTGTCTCTGCTATCTGCGAAGGTGTAATCAAGTATTATGGAAGAGTTGAAGCAATTTATGAACTTCAATTCTATGGTGAAAACCCACCGAACGTCATAGTCTTCAAATGTTATTGGTTCCAGCCGAAAAAGACTAGAAGGACTCATGAACATATAGGACTAGTCGAATCAATCCAAACACGATGTTCCCAATGTCTATATTATGGCCCAACAGGCGACCCAAGTTTTCTATCTACCGTGGGCATGCCAAACGGATAAGAATCTCGAAGGTTGGTATTTTGTTTATGAAGTGCCGCCACATGTTAGACCACCTCTCCCAAATGAACAGGATTATGAACCTCACATTAACCCAGACACATATGATGGAGAATTCTTCCAAGAAGCATGTCTTTCCAAGAAACGTTTCAAGAACCGCCGTGCTTCATCCAAGAACATGGAAGTAGAAAGCGACAATGAATCCGACTCCAGCCCTGAGACGGAACCAGAAGACCTGGAACTCGTAGAGGTTACTGATGCGGATGACCTATCAATGCTTCAACGATTAAATGAAGGCCTTTCACAACTTCACGCCGTTGAACCCGATGAGCACGTCATTCATGAAGACATGCGTGATAGTGATGATGATGATGATGATGCATTTATTGATGATGATTATTAGTTTTTAAGATTCACAACTTAAATTATATATATTTGAATCTTTATTATTCATGTACATATTATTATTCATGTTAGTCATTCAATTTTTTTATGTTGTACTAATTTCTTTTAATCTTTATCATGGCAGGTGTTGAAAGATGGTGGGCGCGGGTCCAGAGCGCTCGACGGGTACTTCCCAGGCGCCCCGCACGAGGGGTGGTACTTCCCTTCCACCCCTATCTCTCCGTAGAGCCTTGGCAGATAGTCTTTCGACACCAGCCGGGGGTTCTTCTTTGTCGGTGGCATTGCCCACTGGGAGAGGTGTTGGTCGGGTAGGGAGGAAGGGGAAGGGTACAGGGAGAGGTGGTGGCCGCGGAAGATCCAGGAGGACTGTTGAGCCGTCCTCGCCACCACCACCAGCTCATTCACCCGAGCATCGGACTAGTATGGTCGATCTGTTGGCGGAGGAGGCTACGGGGACTCCGGTCCAGGAGCCTGGTGTTCACGGGCATTCGTCCCATGAGACTCCGGTCTAGGAGCAGCCTCGGGTTGAGGTGCACTCGGCCCAGGAGCAGCGGGAGGAGACTACGGTTCCAGAGGCTTCACCCGACGTGGAGAGCCCCGGATGGGAGCCTTGGCCGGATCGTACCGAGTTGCCGGATTGGACCGAGGGTCCGGGTGGCTCAAGGTGCGGGGATGGCAGGGATGAGCTTATGGATAGTGAGGGCGATGTGCAGGTGGACGGGGCCACCATGTACAAGCGTGGTAGTACACGTCTCCCAGTCACCCCGGCTACCCGCGAGCAGAGGCCGGTGATTAAACCTGAAGGAGATAGGTAAGTACATTTACCCTTTTTTAGCTTTTTCCTTCAAGTTTGTTCAAATATCTAATGCGCTGACCTTATCATACTGCAGGGGATGGGTACACCCTCTTGGAGTCCGCAGGCCGAACTCCGTCCTTGGTGTGCTTTGCCGGACAAATTTCCCGGGGTTTGTCATGTTGCCTGGTGAGGGTCAGGTTCCTACACTAGGATTTACCTGGGAGCACTACCAGGCTGCGCAGGCCTCGCCGGAGGAGATTATAGATGGTGTCTTGTGCCACACGAGGGCCGAGATGGTGATCAAGAGCTTTTGGGTAAATTATCCTTTTACAGAATCTAAAATTAAAAATATACCTAATTATTGTACTAATCGGTGTTTTCACGTTTGATTGCATACCTTCTATAGGTGTGAGGATGGATATGAGGAGGAGGCGGCCAGGGTTCTCGAGGTCGAGTGTAGGCGGTTACTACAGAACTTGCGCCACGAGGCTCGGCCGCAGGCTATTCGAGATTACTACGCCACGCGTGGTATTAAGAAGGAGAAGAAGGATTGTCGCGGAAAGTTTGTGAAGAAGGAGCAATACATGAAGGTAATTACCTATTCTTAAGTCCTTCTACGTAGTTTTCTTGATTTCATTCATAGGCGTAGCGCTGAAAATTCTTTCTAATAACTTACAGGTGCCCCCGAGATGGTGTGCGGATAAGATGGATTATTGGGAGGCGTTGGTTGATGAGTGGTGCACAGGCAGCTGGCGAGCCGTCCACGAGAATGCGAAGGATCGGCGTAGCCAAATGGTTGGTGTGCCACACCATCAAGGCAGCGCCAACTTACTTCAGTTTGGATGAAACTGGGTATGTGATTTGCTTCATGATTCATGCAATTCATTCTTGATGCTAATATTTTGTTCCTCTCTTTTAGGCGCATCACAATAAGACTCAGATGCCACACTTGTACGACCTTTATGGCATGGCCCATACAGCCTCGTACAAGAAGGCGAAGGCATTCTCTGAGTCTGACCTGGATGATCCCAGTAACTTCACCAACATATCATCCCACCAGAAGCTCGTGGCATACAGGGACGCGGGGAAGGCTACGAAAGGGGATGACTTTAACCCTAGCCAGGAACCTTTGGATCCGGAGCTGGTGATGATATCTGGTGGCGGGAGGCCCCATGGCTCGATAGCCATTGGAGATAGAATAATACGTTGTCCACTCACTCTTTTGGAGATCAAGGCGCGCCAGTCGAGCAGATGTCCTGAGATAACGCCTCGTCCACGGCCAGTCGAACTTGCCATCGAGGTTAGTTGTACGGACTAAGAACACTTTCATCCATTTCATTATGTGTGTCACCATAGATCATTACTGTGGTAACGAGGAATGGTTTTTCAGGCTGCTCTTCAGAAAGAGAGAGCGGCAAACCAGGCTGCTCTTGAGAAAGAGAGATTGGCAAGCCAGGCTGCTCTTCAGGCTGCTCTTGATGAGAGGGACCAGAGCACGGCACGATTGCTTGAGGAGGAGATGGCCCGGAATGAGGCGGGTCAATGGGCCCTGTACGAGCTTTTTGTGGTATGTTTTTTTCACATTAGCCAAATCATGTGTGTAATGTCTGTTTCAATACTAACTAATACGACCCACTCTTCAGGGTCTGTGCGAGAAGAGCGGTCAAGTCCCTATGTCGATGCCTGTCTTCTCTTCGATTGGCACGGTGAGTTTCATTATAAACTAGTATTAATAATTGAGTGTCATCATGCTAACTGAGACATTGCAAAATATATTTTCTGCAGAATAACTCCCGAGCGGCATCGCACGACCCTTCTCCAGGGCAACTGTCTCCAAACGAAGCCGGCGCGAGCAACCATGGTGTTTCTCCTCCTTGATGACCACTACGGTAAGTTTCTCCTCCAAACTTAGCTTGTTTTCCTCTAAAATGAGATAATTAGCCCATTTAGCTCCAAGAAGACATAATTAGGTAATTTAGCTCCAACAAGAGGAGAAGAAATAGGAAAAATTAAAAGAAAGAAGAAGAAGAAGAAGAAGAAGAAGAGAAGGAGAAGGAGGAGGAGGAGTAGGAGGAGGAGGAGGAGGAGGAGAAGGAGGAGAAGGCCAAGGACCTTCTAGTCCTTCTCCTCCTCCTCCTTCTCCTCCTTCTCCTCCTTGATTTCTTCTTCTTCTCCTCCTCCTCCTCTTTCTTCTCCTCTTTCATATTATCCTTGCTTTAATTTCCCCAACAATGACATAATTAGTCCATTTAGCTCCAAAATACCATAATAAGCTCAAAATGGCATAAGAACCTTGGTTAGCTCATGAATATTATATACTTAGCTTGTTTTCCTCTAAAATGGGATAATTAGCCCATTTAGCTCAAAAAAGACAAAATTAGGTAATTTAGCTCCAACAAGAGGAGAAGAGGAGAAGAAATAGGCAAAATGAAAAGAAAGAAGAAAAAGAAGAAGAAGAAGAAGAAGAAGAGAAGAAGGAGAAGGAGGAGGAGGAGGAGGAGAAGGCCAAGGACCTTCTATCCTTCTCCTCCTCCTCCTTCTCCTCCTTCTTCTTGATTTCTTCTTCTTCTCCTCTTCCTCCTCTTTCTTCTCCTCTTTCATACTATCCTTGCTTTAATTAACCCAACAATGACATAATTAGCCCATTTAGCTCCAAAATACCATAATAAGCTCAAAATGGAACAAGAACCTTGGTTAGCTCATGAATATTATATACTTAGCTTGTTTTCCTCTAAAATGACATAATTGGAATACTTAGCTCAAAAAAGGCATAATTAGGTAATTTAGCACCAACAAGAGGAGCAGAGGAGAAGAAATAGGCAAAATGAAAAGATAGAACAAGAAGAAGAGATGAAGAAGAAGAAAAGAAGGAGAGGGAGGAGGAGGAGGAGCAGATGGCCAAGGACCTTCTAGTCCTTCTCCTCCTCCTCCTTCTTCTTGATTTCTTCTTCTTCTCCTCCTCCTCCTCTTTCTTCTCCTCTTTCATATTATCCTTGCTTTAATTAACCCAACAATGACATAATTAGCCCATTTAGCTCCAAAATACCATAATAAGCTCAAAATGGCACAAGAACCTTGGTTAGCTCATGAATATTATATACTTAGCTTGTTTTCCTCTAAAATGACATAATTGGAATATTTAGCTCAAAAAAGACATAATTAGGTAATTTAGCTCCAACAAGAGGAGAAGAGGAGAAGAAATAGGCAAAATGAAAAGATAGAAGAAGAAGAGATGAAGAAGAAGAGAAGAAGGAGAAGGAGGAGGAGGAGGAGAAGGCCAAGGACCTTCTAGTCCTTCTCCTCCTTCTCCTTCTTCTTGATTTCTTCTTCTTCTCCTCCTCCTCCTCTTTCTTCTCCTCTTTCATATTATCCTTGCTTTAATTAACCCAACAATGACATAATTATCCCATTTAGCTCCAAAATACCATAATAAGCTCAAAATGGCACAAGAACCTTGGTTAGCTCATGAATATTATATACTTAGCTTGTTTTCCTCTAAAATGACATAATTGGAATATTTAGCTCAAAAAATACGTAATTAGGTAATTTAGCTCCAACAAGAGGAGAAGAGGAGAAGAAATAGGCAAAATGAAAAGATAGAAGAAGAAGAAGAGATGAAGAAGAAGAGAAGGAGGAGGAGGAGGAGGAGAAGGCCAAGGACCTTCTAGTCCTTCTCCTCCTCCTCCTTCTTCTTGATTTCTTCTTCTTCTCCTCCTCCTCCTCTTTATTCTCCTCTTTCATATTATCCTTGCTTTAATTAACCCTACAATGACATAATTAGCCCATTTAGCTCCAAAATACCATAATAAGCTCAAAATGGCATAAGAACCTTGGTTAGCTCATGAATATTATATACTTAGCTTGTTTTCCTCTAGAATGACATAATTAGCCCATTTAGCTCAAAAAGAAGGAGAAGGAAGAAGAAGAAGAGAAGAAGAAGAGAAGGAGAAGGAGAAGAAGAAGGAGGAGGAGGAGAAGAAAAGAAGAAGAAGGAGAAGGAGGAGAAGAAGGAGAAGGAGCCCTCCTTCTACTCCTTCTTCTTATCTCCTTCTTCTCCTGCTTCTTCTCCTTCTTCTTGTGCTATTTTTTCTTCTTCTCCTCCTCCTTCTCCTTCTCCTTCCCCTTCCCCTCCTCCTCCTCCTCCTCCTCCTCCTTCTGGTTTTTCTTCTCCTTGTTCTCTTCTTGCTTCTTCTCTTTCTTCTTCAATTTAGCTTATTTGTCATATATATGTTGTTCTTCTTCTTCTTCTGACTTTCTTATTCCCATTTTTCAGATTGGATGTACTACATGCATGGAAGCTGGCGTTGGAGTGCTTTAGTTTCTGTTTTCATTTGAGTTGATGAACAATGTGTTGGTTCTTTGTATGTGTTGATGAACAATGTGTTGATGAACAATATATGTGCAACTATATGTATGTATATATGCATGAAACTTTGTATGTGTTGGTTCTTTTGATATATGGGATGTACGTTGATGAACAAATGGCATTGATGAGCTTTATATGTATATCATATATGTGTTGTGACCTATTTATGATATATGTGCTATGAATTATATGTATATGTGCTGTGAAATAGAAAAAATAAATAAATATGTGACAATATAGGCTCTTTGCCATCTGCCAGCTAATGGCAAAGGCCTTTGCCGTCAGCTGACCGACGGCAAAGGTGCCACGTGGCGCCCAGCTGTGCAACCTGGGCAGTAGCAGCTAGCCATATAGTCTCTTTGCCGTCTGCTTCCAGGGGAGCAGGCGGCCAAGAAGAGGGCACAGAGGAGGAGGCAGACGGCAAAGAGTGGAGAGAGGGGGAGGGGAGGACCCGGCAGACGGCAAAGATGGTCGTGGAGGCAGACGGCAAAGATGGAGGGGGAGGGGAGGGGAGGAGAAGGAAGACGACAAAGATTGACGGGGAGGCAGACGGCAAATATTGACGGGGAGGGAGACGACAAAGGCTCCGTTAACCCCTAACGGAGGCAACGCGTGTCGGCTGCCGTCTCAAGAGCTTTGCCGACAGCTCCTGAGGAAAGCTGACGGCAAAGAGCTTTGCCGTCCGCCTTCCGCGGGCAGACGGCAAAGAAGGACCTATGCCGTCGTAGGCGGACGCAGAAATTTTGCCGACCGTGACAATCTTTGCCGTCTGTGGTATTGTATTTACCGTCAGGGATATTGTCTTTGCCGTCTGTGATGGCAGACGGCAAAGAAGGTGATTCCTGTAGTGGTACTAACTACGGACCCGTAGGTTTGTGGTTAACTACTCACACATCATCATGAGGGTAGCAAGGTTGATGAAGAGGCCCTCTATGATCGATCCCCTCTAGCAGGGTGTCGAGACGGAGCTCTAGATGGGATCACCGCGGAAAAGAAACTTGCGGCGGCAGAAAAAGTGTTTCGCGATCTTCCTTAGGTTTTGGGGAATATATGTGAATTTATAGGCTAGAGAACGAAGGTAGAAGGGCCACCAAGCAGGGACAAGCCATCATGGCGTGTTGACCCCGCCTAACTAGGCCATGTTGGCTTCTGTGTCCCTTGTATGGCCTATGTTCTTGTCCTGAGGCTTCAAGGACTTATTTTGGTCCAGAAAAATCATAAAAATGCTTCTGGGCAATTGTACTTCATTTAGTATTGTAAACCTGAAATGCAAAAAACATGGAGAAACCATCAACTCGCACTTGGTACTGGTCGATAGGTTAGTGCTAAAAAATAATATAAATTGGTAAATTATGACCCAAAAAGTATGCAAGAATGATAATATAATAGAATGGAACAATAAAAAATTATAGATATGTTGGAGATGTATCAACCATCCCCAAGTTTAATTCATGTTATCCCCAAGTTTAATTCATGTTCGTCCTTGAGTAGGTAAATGATAAAAATAGAATTTTTACTATGACATGCTACCCAATATGTAATCGTTTGCATGCGTGCTCAGTGAGAAACAATGAATTAACAAACATCAACATGGTCATATTTATAAGCACAAGCAACAAAATCATCAATCTTTCAAAGTATACGGTCTTGAAAGAATGTTTACCCCCATTCATCTTATAATATTAGCAAGCCATGGCTCCGTCTTCGCAACATTAATACAAATGTCAAGCACCACGGTGTCCAAGTGAGGCAATTGGATCATACTTTTTCAATGTGAATTGATAACCACAAGTATATGGGATCGTAATAGTTTTCGAGGATAGAGTATCCAACCCAAATTTATAGATTCGACACAAGGGGAGCCAAAGAATATTTGCAGGTATTAGCAACTGAGTTGCCAATTCAACCACACTTAGAGATTTAGTACCTGCAGTACAGTGAACAGTAGGATAGTAATATGATAGTTTTTATAGCAGTGGTAACAGTAGCAGCAATAACAGTAAAAGTAGCAGCTGTAACGGTAACACTGTTACCAGTTTTGTAGCAGTTGTAACAGCAGTAGCAACAGTAGTAACTTAGCAAGGTCAATTTATGTGGAAAAATCGTAGGCACTGGATTGGTGATATTGCTAGATAATATTCAACATATATCAGTCATAACATAGGGCGACACAGAACTAGCACCCGTTCATCGATATATGTAGGCATGTATTCCGTAAATAGTCATACGTGCTTACGGAAAAGAACTTACATGACATCTTTTGTCCTACCCTCCCGTGGTAGTGGAGTCCATAAGGAAACTAAGGGATATTAAGTCCTCCTTTTAATAGATAACCGGAAGAAAGCATTAACACATAGTGAATACATGAACTCCTCATACTACGGTAATCACCCAAAAGAATCCCAATTATTGTCACTTTGGGGTATGCAGATCCTAACACGTAGTAGGTGCATATAACTTGCAAGATCGGTTCAAGAAAATAGATATAATGGTGAAAACATAAATGGTTCAGATGTGAACTCATGGCACTCGGGCCCTAGTGACAAGCATTAAGCGTAGCAAAGACATAGCAACATCAATCTCCGAACATAGTGGATACTAGGGATCAAGCCCTAACAAAACTAACTCGATTACATGATGAATCTCATCTAGCTCTTCGCCGACCAGCAATCCTACAAAGGGATTACTCACTCCCGATTGGGAGCATCATGGAATTGGCGATGAAGGACGGTTGATGATGATGAAGACCGAAGATTCCCATCTTCGGAGCCCCAAACGGACTCCAGATATGGCCTCGCAATGAAGAACAGGAGGTGGCGGTGGCTCTGTATCGTGAAACGCGACGAAACTTCCTCTCCTATTTTTAGTCCGAAAGTAGGATTTTATAGCGCGGGAATTACAGTTAGCGGAGCCTCGTGGGCCCCACTAGACACTAGGCCATGTTAGGGGGGATGGCGCGCCTTAGTGCCTAGTGAGCACGTGGGGCCTCCCCCTCTGGTGGGTCTTGGTTCCAGTATTTTTATTTCATCCCAAAAAAATCTCCAAAAAATTTCGTTCCATTCCGAGAACTTTTATTTCTGCAAAAAAACAACACCCATGGTGAGTCTGCTGAAAACAGCATCAATTTTGGTTAGTTTCATTCAAATCATGCAAATTAGAGTTCAAAACAAGAGCAAAAGCGTTAGAAAAAGTAGATACGATGGAGACATATCAACTCCCCCAAGCTTAAATAATTTCTTGTCCCAAGCAATTCAGTTGACAAACTGAAAGTGAAAAAGAAAAACTTTTACGAACTCTTTTGTTCTTGTTTACATATACATGCTTACAGGCACCTAGGTTTTCAGCATAAATCATGACTAATCATATCAGCAATAACCCTTAGAGAATATATTAGCTCATATCAATGTCATAATCAGCTAGTGAGTGATAGTAAGATAACTCAAACGCCAACACTTGGTGAAAACAATCATGATATAATATGACAACAATGGTATCCCGCTAGCCCTTTCTGAGACTGCAAAACATAAATGCAGAGCACCTCCAAAGTTCAAGCAGCGACTAGACATTGTAATTCATGGTAGAAGAGATCCAGTCATGCTGCAAACAATGACTAGCTAGACACAAATCATGAGGATGACAGCAATGCTCTCTGGTCTGGTACTTATTTGAGAAGGTGGTGAATCAAAGTAAAAATAAAATAACATGAAAGTAAATAGAAAGTCCCTTCGTAGAGCCAAGCATGGATTTGAAATGGTGCCAGAGCTCAAAATCAAAAATTAGGGATAAATTATTTTGGGAGGTACACCCTACCTGTCAATGTTATGACCAAGAATTATGGGTATCTTCCATGCTAAACAAATTAGCGGCGGTTCCCAAGCGATAAAAGTAAAGGTTCACCCCCTCCACCAACAAACAGACTCCATGGCTAGTCGAATCCACGTTTGTCGTCCATACCAACAACAATCTAGGGGGAGTTTTGTTTAATTATTTGCAATTTATGATTTTGGGATTGGGACTCCCTTTTTACGAGCCCCTCTCATGAAAGGACGAGTGAATAAACACTCATCATGAGAATAACCCACTTAGCATGGAAGGTAGTGACCGCCCCCTGTTGCTCCATGAGCTGTCCACGCATGCAAAACAGAAGTTCATTTGAAATATTAAAGGTGGCACATGCAAATTTACTTGGAACGGCAGGGTAATACCACATATAGGTAGATATAGTGGACTCATCTGGAATAACTTTGTTTCAAGGATTTTGATGCACAAGCAGTACTCCCTCTTAGTACAGGCGAAGGCTAGCAAATATGTTGGGAAGCGACGAGCTAGAGAGCGAAGACAGTCACGAACATGCTTTATGAATAATTATCATTGCATACTAGCATGATTAGGATATAAACACAATGAATATAAATATCGTGGAGGCTATGTTGGTTTTGATTCAACTACATCAGTGAACATGTGCCAAGTCAAGCCACTCAAACTTTTAGAGGAGGATAACATATCATCATACGACATCACAACCATTTTAATGCATGTTGACATCCAAGGTAAATCATTATCCACACCTAGCTACTTAAGCATGGCATGAACAACTACAATCTCTAATTGTCATTGCAAACATGTTTGTTCATAATACGCTAAATCATGGATACTGGTCTAAACATATTTACAAAAAAACAAGTTCATACCCGCTTCTCTCTCCACAGTCACTTCATCAAATATTGTCATTATTACCTTTCACTTGCATGACCGAATGATATGAAAATAATAATAGTGCAAGAGTGTCGCAGACTAAGCTGGAATCTGCAACATTTTATTCAAAAGGAGAAGACAAAGTAATATGGGATCTTTAACAATGCATAGGAGAGCCACTCAATATTTTCATCGTGGTCTTACCCTTGGGTATAACTCAATGAAGGGAAAAGATATTCACAGAAACACACTAAAATATTTTTGGATTTTTTAGTTTTCCTAGAAGAAAGAAAATTAAAGAAGGGAGAACTAATACGAGAAAAACTATTTACACGGGAAAGCTCCCGACAAGTAAAAGAATAAAAGATAAATATTTTTGGGTTTTCTTTTAATACTACAATTAAATTATGCTAGAAAGAAAAATTGAAAAGAAGTGAGAAATATTTTTGGTTTTTCTGCAAGTTTTTCAAACACACAAGAAGAAGGCAAGAAAATATATCTAACATGGATTATACAATGCTATAGCATGAACACCGACAGCTAGAATATGTAAGCATGAATGTGAAGTCGGTGAAAACATGTACTCCCCCAAACTTAGGCTTTTGGCCTAGCTTGGTAATCACCACTGGTAGTAAACGTCCAGCCTCATGTCGAAGTGTTTGGGCAGCTGCACCAGAGAATCCCACTCCTGGGGCTCCTTCTCAGTCGCTGCCTGGGCGTTCTGGTAGGCAATAATGTCCTCAGGCATGATCCTATATCTGTTCCTGGTGATAGAATCAAACAAAGCAGGTGCAGGCAATGGAATAACATCATGGGTAACCTCAGTAAAAACTAAGTTATAATGAAGGTTATCCAAGGAATCATCACTGACAATAAAATGGTGATCCACCATAGACTGGTGATTTAGATAAGCTTGTGGTAAAATATAGTCATCATGACGAAAAGGGATGTCAAAGCGTTTTGCTAAGCGAGTGGCGTAAATACCATTGTGGATTTTACTTTTAGATCTGTTAGTGTGTAAACGACGAGCAATAATAGCTCCCAAATGAAAGGTGTGATCATTATGGATTGCTCGACGTACAATGGCAAGGTTAGGAGCACTAATTATACTACCCTTCTCCCTAGCAGTTAAATAGTTCATGAAAAATAAAGCAAAGTAATGTGTCGAAGGAAACTGCAGGCCAGTGGCAGTGGCTTTTACATGCCTCTTGTCTCATCGAATGTTAAAATGAGCTGGAAATTGTCAAACTCAGTCAGTTTGGGTTCTATTAACTCCCGTGAGAGGGAATTAAACATATCTCACAGAATTCAGTAAGCGGCATTTGGCAGGTTTCAGCATATAGATTAAACCACAGTGAAGGTGGATCATGCCTATTAAGAAAATAGGAATTTTGAACAAAGCAATTAGTGAAGGTATGGTATTGGTCACACTCATTTGCGATGAAGTTGGTCAACCCATCATTTGCCACGAATTTTACAAACTCACGGTGGAATCCGACTTGCTCCATGGAGGGAGTGTGTGGCCCTTCGCACGGCCGGACCTCCATCAAGTGCACGGTGGTGAGTCCAGCAGCAGATGATTCACCAACAACCCCTTGGCATTCTTCTTGGATGAACTCCTCCTCGGGAAGTTCACTTTTCCAAGAACTAATTTATGAAAAAATTGGGTCACAAACTAAAGTTAACAAAACTTCACAAGAATGATAGCAAGTACTCATAAGGATGCCTAGAGCCTAAAACAAGCATTCAAACTACTTGGAAAATCAATAATTCAACATGCAGGCTCATCTACAACAACACCTAGAGTACCTTATCACTTCTAAGATAAACCACTAAAGCAAAAACTAATTGGAGGAGTGGGGGAGTTACATACCAAGGAGCATTCCCCCAAAATAATTTTAGAAACAGTGTTTCGAGCAAAGAGATCGAAATCCACGAGTTCGAGAGCAAGAACATGAGAGAGAGCTATAGAGATTTGTTTTGGAGGTAAGAGAGGTAGTGAGCTGAAGGAATAAGTGAGGGGACCCCCGAGGGGGGCACTAACCACCGGGCGTGCCTGGTGGGGGTGGCGCGCCCTGGTGCCTAGTGGGCACCTGGGACACCCCGTGTGATGTTTTCAGTGCTAGATATTCTCAAATATTCAGAAAAACATTGTGTGAAAATTTTAGGTCATTTCGAGAACTTTTATTTCTGTGCACTTTTTTATTGCACGGAAAAATTCAGAAAACAACATAAGCATGACATTTATTGTATTTAAATAAAAATAACAGAAAGAGTAAAATGGGTACAAAGAGTTGTGCCTACTGAATTTATCGACTTCATGCCTCTTCAAATTGATTCATTAACAAGGTTGATCAAGTCTGATTAACAACCATTTCCAATTGGGATGAATCCGAAGAATTTTTGTAAAGCACTAAGTTACCTCAACGGGGATGTGCATATCCCCAACAATAAGTATCTCATATTTATTTTTGGCAGTGGGTAGAGGTAGTTGAAAACTTCCATTGGTGGTAGTGAGAGATATTTCAATAACATTAACACCATTCACTGAAAATTGTTTCCTCAGAAAATGCACCATTTGTTCTTTACCATTGACATGAAAAGTGACCTTTCTTCTGTTGCAATCAATAACAGCCCCAAGAAAGGTCTGTCAAGGATAATTGACATGCTGTCATCCTCGGGCATATCAAGTATAACAAAGTGTGTCAAGATACTAATATTTGCAACCAAAACGGGTACATCCTAACAATTACCAATAGGTATGGCAGTTGATTTGTCACCCATTTGCCACAAAATTTCAGTAGGTGTGAGTTTATTCAAGTCAAGTATTTTGTATAAGGAGAAAAGTATAACACTAACACCAACTCCTAGATCACATAAAGAAGTTTTCACATAGTTACTTTTGAGGGAGCATGGTATAGTTGGTATTCCTAGATCTCCTAGCGTTTTAGGTACTCCATCCTTAAAAGTATAATTAACAAGCATGGTAAAGATTTCAGATTCAGGTTTTTTTCTTTTATTAGTGATGATGTCTTTCATGTACTTAGCATAAGGGGCCATTTTTAGAAGATGAGTTAAACGAGTACGCAAAAAGACTGGCCTAAGCATTTCAGCAAAGCGTTCAAATTCTTCACCATCTTTTTTCTTAGTTGGTTTGGGTGGAAAAGGCATGGGATTTTGAACCCATGGCTCTCTTTCTTTGCCATGCTTTCTAGCAACCAAATCTCTTTTATCATAACGTTTATTCTTAGGTTGTGGGTTATCAAGATCAACAACAGGTTCTATCTCAACATCATTATCTGGTTCTGTATCATCATTAGGTTGAGCATCTATATAAGAATCATCATTATGATTTTCATTATCACTAGGTGAATGCTCACTACCAGATTGACTTTGAGCATCAGAGATAGAGATATCATTGGCATTAGCACAAGGTTTTTCTACTTCAGGTTCACTAGAAGTATGCGAGGTCCTATAATTTTTCTTTTTCTTTTTCTACCTAGAAGGACTACGTGCATCAACATTAATTCTTTGTGAATCTTGTTCAGTGCTTTTAGGATAACCTTCTGGATATAGTGGATCTTGAGTCATTGTTCCTCCTCTAGTCATTACTCTAACAACATGATCATTCATATTATTATTCATTTCATGAAGTAACTCACTCTGAGATTTAGCAACTTGTTCTAGTTGAGTTGGAACCATAGAAGGATGTTTTCCTACACCTCTTACATCATTGGTGATTCTAAATAACAAGTCACTTATGTGAGCAATCATATGAGAGTTTTGTTTCGGTTGTTTCATAACATTAGAGTTAAAATGGTCTTGCTTTATAATATAATTATCAAAATCATATAAGCATATAATAGGATGTTTATTGTAGGGGATGTCACCTTCATCAAAATTTAAAAGAGAATTTACCTCCACCACCTATGGTGTTGTTTTGAGACCATGTAGTTCTTTGATAGGTGGTAAATTCTTTACATCTTTATCCTTAATGGATTTTCCTTCATACATTTTTTTGCCTCTTGTGTAGTTTCAGGACTAAGGAATAATATACCCCTCTTCTTTTAAGTGCGTTTATGAGGTGGTTCAGGAAGTGTCCATTCATCATAATTCTTTAATATATTAGTCAATAATTCCTCACCTTGTTCGATAATTCGTTCCTTGTAAACACAACCAACACAACTATCTAGGTGGTCCCTAGAAGCATCGATTAGTCCATTATAAAATATATCACGTACTACATTTTCCTTAAGAGGATGATTAGGGAAAGCATTAAGTAATTACGGAAGCCTCCCCCAAGCTTGTGGTAGACTCTCTTCTTCAATTTGCACAAAGTTCAATATTTCCCCTAAGGCAGCTTGTTTCTTATGAGCAGGAAAATATTTTCCACAGAAGTAATAAGTCATATCCTCAGGACTATGTACACAACCAGGAGCAAGAGTATTGTACCAAATCTTAGCATCACCCTTTAGTGAGAACGGAAATAATTTGAGAATATAGTAGTAGCGAATTCTCTCATCATGAGTAAATAGGGTGGCTATATCATTTAGCTTAGTGAGATGTGCCACAATAGTTTCATTTTCAAAGCCATGAAAAGGATCAGATTCAACCAAAGTAATTATCTCTGGGTCGACAGAGCATTCATAATCCTTATCGATAACAATGATAGGTGAACTAGCAAACTTAGGATCATAGTTCATTCTAGCATTCAAGGGTTTTTCTTTCAACTTGCATAGTAGTTTCTTAAGATCTTCTCTATCCTCACAAGCAAGAAAGTCTCTAGGTATTTCTTCATCCATAACATAACATTCAGGTATTTCAGGCATTTCAGTTCTAGGATAGTCATGTGTAAAATGTATTTCATTATTTTCTATTGCAAATACTTCATCAGTTTCAATAGTATCATTAGTTTCAGCATGCTCAATTTCTTTATATCTAGCAAGTTGTTCATCAAGAAATTCACCTAGTGGCACAATATTATCAATCAAGGTACTAGCATCATCTTAAGCATCATTCATAGTAGAGGTAGCATGATCAATAACTTGCGACGTATCAGGATTAATAGCATGTGGTGGTGGTGTTTCAAGTCTATTCAAAACAGAGGGTGAATCAAGTGAAGAGCTAGATGGCAGTTCCTTACCTACCCTCATCTTAGAAGGAACAATCTTGGTTCTTGGATCTTTTCAGATTCTACATAGTGATCAATAAATAGATATCCCAAGTGACTCGGCAAATATAGCTATGCTCCCCCAAAACGGCGCAAGAAAATGTTCTTGATAACCCACAAGTATAAGGGATCGTAATAGTTTTCGAGGGTAGAGTATTCAACCCAAATTTACAGATTTGACACAAGGGGATCCAAAGAATATTTGCAGGTATTAGCAGCTGAGTTGTCAATTCAACCACACTTGGAGATTTAGTATCTGCGGTGCATTGATCAGTACCAAAGTAATATGATAATTTTGATAGCGGTGGTAACAGTAGGAGCAGTAACGGTAACGTAGCAGTAGTAACGGTAATAGTGATAACAGTTTTGTAGCAGTTCTAACAGTAGTAGCAATAGTAGTAACTTGGCAAGACCAATATGTGGAAAACTCGTAGGCATTAGATTAATGATATTGCTAGATAATATTCATCATATATCAGTCATAACATAGGGCAACACAACTACCTCCTATTCATCAATACAATATAGGCATGCATTCTGTAAATAGTCATACGTGCTTACAGAAAAGAACTTGCATGACATCTTTTGTCCTACCCTCTCGTGGCAGCGAGGTCCATAAGGAAACTAAGGGAGATTAAGGGCTCCTTTTAATACAGAACTGGAACAAAGCATTAACACATAGTGAATACATGAACTCCTCATACTACAGTAATCACCAAAAAGAATCCCAATTATTGTCACTTTGGGGTATGCGGATCCTAACATGTAGTAGGTGCATATAACTTGCAAGATCGGAGCAAGAACATAGATATAATGGCGAAAACATAAACGGTTCAGATCTAGAATCATGGCACTCAGGCCCTAGTGATAAGCATTAAGCATATCAAAGTCCTAACAACATCAATCTATGAAGATAGTGGATACTAGGGTTGAAGACCTAACAAAACTAACTCGATTACATGATAATTCTCATCCAACTCTTCACTGAACAGCAAGCTTATGAAGGGATTGAGCACTCCCGGTGGATTGCATCATGGAATTGGCGATAGAGGGTTGATGATGACGAAGACCGAAGATTCCCTCTCTGGAGCCCCAAACGGACTCCGGATTTTGCCTCCCGATGAAGAAAAACCAGTGGCGATGGCTTCATATCGTGAAACGCGATGAAACTTCATCTCCTAATTTTTTTTCTTCTGAAAATAGGATTTTATAGCACGGGAATTAGAGTTAGCGTAGCCCCATGGGCCCCACTAGACACAAGGTCATGCCAGGGGTGATGTGCCCTGGTGCCTAATGGGCGCCTGCCCCCCCCCCTTGGTGGGTCTGGGTTCCTGTTTTTTTCTTTCATTCCATAAAAATCTCCAAGAAGTTTCATTCCATTCCGAGAAGTTATATTTTGGCACAAAAACACCACCATGGTAGTTCTGCTGAAACCAGCATTAGTCCTGGTTAGTTTCATTCAAATCATGCAAATTAGAGTCCAAAACAAGAGCAAAAGCATTAGGAAAAGATGATACGTTGGAGAAGTATCATGAATAAACTTTTTATTCTTTGTGCAATACATGAGTGTGAACTATGGTCATAGCATAAGGGTGGAATAGAGTGTGGTTGTAGATATCAAAGGGGTAAAATGTGGATAAGATAGTCTCACATCAACTAGGCGTACCAACGGGCTATGGAGATACCCATCGATAGATGTCAATGCAAGGAGTAGGGATTGCCATGCATATGATGCACTAGACCTATAAGTGTATGAAATCTCAACTGAAGCTAAGAGGGTGTGCATCCAGCTTGCTTGCTCATGAAGACCTCCGCCATTTGAGGAAGCCCTACATTAGAATATGCAAGCCAAATTTATAATATTGAAGAAGTGATTCCCACTAGCATATGAAAATGACATAACATGAGACTCTCTATACGAGGAACAAGGTGACACTTTGAGGCACAAGTGTGGTAAAGGATAGTAGCAAAGTCCCTTCTCTCTTTTCTCTCATTCATTTTTTTCGTTTTCTTCATTCATTTTATTATTATTATGGTGGGCTCATTTGGCCTCCCCCATTTTTATTTCCTCATTGGGACAAAGCTCTAACAATGATGATCATCACAGTTTTATTTATTTACAACTTAATGATAACTTGATATGAAGAACTATGAAGCAATATGACTCAATATGAATGCCTCTCACAGTATACCATGATGTGCAATGATCTAGCATGACATGTATTAGCAATATAATTAATGGTGGCTTTGCCACAAATGTTATGCCAGCTCTATACGATCATGCAAAGCATATTATGATGAATTAACTAGTCATATGATGTAACTGTGGAATTTGCATTGTATTAATTCTAATTATCATACAAGTCATACCAAAGGCTTTACTTGGCACAACCACTAATTTAAAAATAATAAAATAATAATTAAAGAGGCAATAATCATGTCATGACACCAATACAGAAATAAATGATAACTATTGGGTTGTCTCCCAACAAGCTCTTTCTTTATAGTCATTAGGATACGCTTGAGATAATAATGATGCTCATGTAGAAGACAAGAATTAAAGCAAAAGGGAGCATCATAAATCATGTGAAAATACGTTTAAGTCTTACATGCTTTCTATCCATAGGCATTTTATAAGCAAACAAATTTTCAAGACAAGAAGTGTCTGGCATATGCAAGTATGAAAGATTGAAGCATTAACAATTTAAACATCAAGAGAGGTAACTGGATAGCATGAAAATTACTATAACCATATTTGCCTCTCTCATAGTTATTACATGTAGGATCATATTCAAATTCAACAATATAATTATCATGTAAAACATTCTCTTTATGATCCATATGCATACGAGTCTTATAATCTTCCAAGGTAGAGGGCTCATTATTACCTAAAGTTGACGATCTTCCAAACCCACTTTTAGTAGTGTTCCAAATTTGATAATGAATAATAGAATCATCATGAAGCATAGAATTATCAAGATCACAAACAACATCATGATTATCACCCCAATCATGATCATTAGCACAATTGATATTCATAGAATTTATACTAACAACATGGAAATCATGCTTTTCATTCAAGGAACCGTCATGAACCACTTTATAAATTTCAAAATTTCTAGATTCTTGATTTTCCCAAGATCTCATAAATATAATCTAGTGCACTCTCACTTGCAATTGTTTCAACATAAATGGGTCTTTTGAAAATATTACCTAGTGCATGTGGATCCATTTATCTTAATTTTTGCATTTTACTTTTTGTGTTGGTGTGACAAAGTTAAATATAACATAACAGGAAAAGAAAGCAAATAGAAATATTTTTCTAGTTTTGATTTTTTACGCAAGAAAAATATAACAGAAAATAAAAACAAGAACGATTGAATGATAATTTATGTGAAGTTACTTGATAGTTGGTGATGATATTCCCCGGCAAGGGCGCCAGAAATCCTGCGTGATACTTGTGATCTCCGTTTGGTTTTCCATGAAGAGGAACGGGTAATTGCAACACAATACGGGTAAGTATTTTCCTCAGTTAAGAAACCAAGGTTTATCGAACCAATAGGAATATTAATCCTCAACCGTCTTCAGCGGATGCACACAAAAGAGCGAACAACTTGCACCCAACACGGGCAAGAGGGTTCTCAATCCCCTTGATCTCCTTATTTGCAAGCAAATTAGGTGTGTAGAGAATTGTAAATTGCAAAATAAAATAAAATAAAACACAACTAAGAACAACAAGGAAAATATAAGTTTTGTGAATATATAAGTGAATAGACCCGGGGACCATAGTGTTCTCTAGTGGCATCTCTCATGAAAGGAACATATGGTGGGTAAACAAATTATTGTTGGGCAACTGACAGAAAAGTTGATAGTTATGCAATTTTCACGGCAATGATCATGTGTATATAGGCATCACATAAGCAAATAGACTGACTCCTGCCTACACCTACTACTATTACTCCACTTCAAGAGCACTTCTATGCTTGCCTCTCTACGTATTAACTTCACGACAAACAGAGTAATGCTTGGAGAATGATTACATGATGTAAACAAAGTAGACTCAATCAATATGAATAAACCCCATCATTTTATCCTTAGTGGAAACAACACAAAGATGCATCTTGTCCCCTTCTGTCACTGGGATATAGAAACTCGTCAGATTGAACCCACTATAACGCACCTCTCTCACTTAAGAAATATCCAGCTACTTGGCCAAAGCAATTCCATTGATCGGAGAGAATTACGAAGCTATGATGATCATGTAAATAAGAATCATAAAACTCACAGAAGACCCAAATACTTTTCATGAATAATATGAACATAAACCCACAATTCATCAAATCCCCAAAAACACACCATACAAAAGAATTACATCGAATAGTTCAAAGCGAAGATGCGATGATCATTGTATTGAAGATCAAGAGAGGGAGAGATAGCCATCTAGGTACTAATTACTAGCACGTAGGTCTGCGGTGTACTACTTAGAGATCATCATGAGGGCAGCAAGGTTGATGAAGAGGCCCTCCGTGATAGATCCCCCTCCGACAGTGTGCTGGAACGGAGCTCCATATGTGGTCTTTGTGGAACAGAGACTTTGCGGCAGCAAAAAAAGTGTTTCGCGATGTTCCCTAGGGTTTTCAGAATATATGTGAATTTATAGGCCAAAGAATGGAGGTAGAGGGTCCACTGATACGTCCATTTTGCATCATGCTTTCATGTTGATATTTATTGCTTTTTGGGCTGTTATATTACTTGTGGTACCATATTTATGCCTTTTCTCTCTTATTTTGCAAGGTTTATTTGAAGAGGGAGAATTCAGGCAGCGGGAATTATGGACTAGAAAAGGAGAAAATCCTAGTCCACTATTCTGCACATCTCCAAATGCCCTGAAAAGTTATGTGGATTTTTTTGGGATTATATAAAAAATACTGGGCGAAAGAACTACCGGAGGGGGCTGCGTGGGCGCCACAAGCCCTGACACCGCCATCCCCCCTGGTGGCGGAGTGGGGGCTTGTGGGCTCCCTCACGGCCCACTAGCCCCCCTCTTTTGCTATATAAAGCGTCTTGGTCCAGAAAAAATCAGACGGGAGCTTTTTCGTGGTTTCGCCGCCGCCACGAGGCGGAACTTGAGCAGATCCAATCTAGAGCTCCGGCAGGACGATCCTGTCGGGGAAACTTCCCTCCCGAAGGGCGAAATCGTCTCCATCATCATCACCAACACTCCTCTCGTCAGAGGGGAGGCATCTTCATCAACATCTTCATCAGCAACATCTCCTCTCCAATCCCTAGTTCATCTCTTGTAACCAATCTTTGTCTCGCAACTCCGATTGGTACTTGTAAGGTTGCTAGTAGTGTTGATTACTCTTTGTAGTTGATGCTAGTTGGATTACTTGGTGGAAGAGTTTATGTTGAGATCCTTGATGCTATTTATTACACCTCTGATCATGATTATGATTATGTTTTGTGAGTAGTTAGTTTTGTTCCTCAGGACATGGGATAAGTCATGTTAATAATAGTCATGTGAATTTGATATTCGTTTGGTATTTTGATATGCTGTATGTTGTCTTTTCCTCTAGTGGTGTTATGTGAACGTCGACTACATAACACTTCACCATACTTGGGCCTAGAGGAAGGCATTGGGGAGTAGTAAGTAGATGATGGGTTGTTGGAGTGAGAGAAGCTTAAACCCCAGTCTATGCGTTGCTTCGTGAGGGGCTGATTTGGATCCACTAGTTTAATGCTATGGTTAGACTTTGTCTTAATTCTTCTTTTGTAGTTGCGGATGCTTGCGAGAGAGGTTAATCATAAGTGGGATGCTTGTCCAAGTAAGGGCAGTACCCATGCGCCGGTCCACCCACATATCAAACTATCAAAGTAACGAACGCGAATCATATGAACATGATGAAACTAGCATGACAGAAATTCCCGTGTGTCCTCGGGAGCGTTTTTCTTCCTATAAGACCTTGTTCAGGTTTGTCCCTTGCTACAAAAGGGATTGTGCCACTTTCTGCACCATTACTACTACTTGTTACTTGTTACTCTTTGCTTGCTACATTTCACCTTGCTACACAATCACTTGTTACCGCTACTTTCAGTGCTTGCAGTTATTACCTTGCTAAAATCCGTTTATCAGAGCCTTCTGCTCCTCGTTGGGTTCGACACTCTTACTTATCGAAAGGACTACGATTGATCCCCTATACTTGTGGGTCATCCAGACTCTTTTTTGGCGCCGTTGCCGGGGAGTGAAGCGCCTTTGGTAAGTGGAAATTGGTAAGGAAACATTTATATAATATGCTGAAATTTATTTTCACTTGTCACTATGGAAACTGTTCCTTTGAGGAGTTTGTTCGGGGTATCTTCACCACGAACGGAAGAACGAGGAGTTGTTCCTCAACCTGAGGTACCTACTGAAAATATCTTTTATGAAATTCCTTCGGGTATGCTTGAGAAACTGCTGGCTAATCCATTCACAGGAGATGGATCTTCACATCGAGACTTGCATCTTATCTATGTATATGAAGTTTGTGGTTTATTTAAGCTTGCAGGTTTCCCCGAGGATGAGGTAAATAAGAAAATATTTCCTTTATCTTTGAAGGATAAAGCGTTGACATGGTACATGCTATGTGATGATATTGGATCATGGGGCTACAATCGGTTGAAATTGGAATTTCATCAAAAGTTATATCCTATGCATTTAGTACATCGTGATCGGAACTTTATTTATAACTTTTGGCCTCGTGACAGGGAAAGCATAGCTCAAGCTTGGGGGAGGCTTAAATCAATGCTATATTCATGCCCCCAATCATGAGCTCTCGAGAGAAATCATCACTCAAAACTTTTATGCTCGGCTTTCTCATGAAGATCGTACCATGCTTGACAATTCTTGTACCGGTTCTTTTATGAAGAAGGATATTGATCACAAGTGGAATTTATTGGAGAGAATCAAACGCAACTCTAAAGATTGGGAGCTCGAGGAAGGTAAGGAGTCAGGTATGAATTTCCAGTTTGATTGCATTAAATCTTTTGTTGAGACAAACACTTCTAGAGATTTTAGCGCTAAGTACGGACTTGACTCTGAGATAGTAGCTTCTCTATGTGAATCTTTTGCTGCTCATGTTAATCTTCCCAAAGAGAAGTGGTTTAAATATCATCCTCCTGTAGAAAGCAACATAGCCAAAACCAATCTAGTTGAGGAGAAAGTCATTGCTTTTAGTGATCCTGTTGTTCCTTGTGCTTACACTGAGAAACCACCATACCCTGCTAGGATAAAGGATTATTCTAAAGCTCCAACTGTGATAGTAGGGGTTACATTAGACCACTTGCACCCCCTGAGGAGATTAGAGTTGAACCTAGTATTTCTATTATCAAGGACCTCCTAGCCGAAGACGTAGACGGCCATGTTATCAAATTCTGTGAGGACTCCGCTAGAATTGCTAAACCTCACGCGAAAGACAAATACGGACCTGTAGTTGGTCTGCCGTTGTTTCTGTTAAGATAGGAGATCATTGTTACCATGGCATATGTGATATGGGAGCTAGTGTTAGTGCAATACCCCGTTCTCTATATGATGAAATCAAAGATGAGATTGCACCTACTGAGTTAGAACCCATTGATGTCACTTTTACGCTAGCTAATAGAGACATTATCTGCCCTCTGGGAATTGTGAGAGACGTAGAAGTCCTGTGTGATAAGACGAAGTCCTGTGTGATAAGACGAAGTATCATTGCTCTTTCCTCTATTGTCATACCTCCTACGGATCCTTTAGAGCAATATCTGCTTGAGCATGAAAATGATATGCATATGGAGGAGAGAGATGAGATAGATAAAATTGTCTTAGAATAATATCCTATTCTCAAGAATAATCTGCCTGTTGAACTGCTTGGGGATCCTCCCCCACCAAAGCGTGACCCTGTGTTCGAGCTTAAATAGTTGCCTGATACTCTTAAGTATGCCTACCTTGATGAGAAGGAGATATATCTTGTCATTATTAGTGCCCTCCTCTCAAAACACGAAGAGAAGAAGTTATTAAGAACTCTGAGGAAGCACCATGCTGCTATTGGATATACTCTTGATGATCTTAAGGTTATTAGTCCTACTCTATGTCAGCACAAGATTAAAACTGATCCTGACTTTAAACTAGTTGTTGATCATCAAAGGATATTAAATCCTAAGATGAAAGAGGTCGTGAGAAAAGAAATATTAAAGCTTCTGGAAGCAGGAATCATTTATCATGTTGCTCATAGTGATTGGGTAAGTCCAGTACATTGCGTACCTAAGAAGGGAGGTATCACCGTCGTTCCTAATGATAAGGATGAACTAATCAAACAAAGGATTATTACCGGCTATAGGATGGTGATAGACTTCCGGAAACTAAACAAGGCAACCAGGAAAGATCATTATCCTTTGCCGTTTATCGACCAAATGCTAGAAAGGCTATCAAAGCACACACACTTTTTCTTTCTAGACGGTTATTCAGGTTTCTCGCAGATACGTGTTGCACAATCTGATCAGGAGAAAACCACCTTCACCTGCCCCTTCGGTACCATTGCTTATAGACGTATGCCTTTTGGCTTATGCAATGCACCTTCCACCTTCCAAAGATGTATGATGGCTATATTCTCTGACTTTTGTGAAAAGATTGTCGAGGTTTTCATGGATGACTTCTCCGTTTACGGGTCTTCTTTGATTATTGCCTCAGCAACTTTGATCGAGTCTTACAGAGATGCGAAGAAACCAACCTCGTCTTGAATTGGGAGAAGTGCCACTTTATGGTTAATGAAGGCATTGTCTTAGGACACAAGATCTCTGAAAGAGGCATTGAAGTTGATAAGGTTAAGGTTGATGCAATTGAGAAAATGCCTTGCCCCACAAATATCAGAGGTATACGAAGTTTCCTAGGTCATGCTGGTTTCTATAGAAGGTTCATTAAAGACTTTTCTAAGATTTCTAGGCCTCTTACCAACCTCTTGCAGAAGGATGTTCCTTTTGTTTTTGATGAGGATTGTGAGGAAGCCTTCGAAATACTTAAGAAGGCTTTGATAACCACACCTATTGTTCAACCACCTGACTGGAACTTGCCCTTTGAAATCATGTGTGACGCTAGTGATTATGCTGTTTGTGCTATTCTAGGACAAAGAGTTGACAAGAAGTTGAATGTTAGTCACTACGCTAGTAAAACTCTAGATAGAGCCCAAAGAAACTATGCAACTACGGAGAAGGAATTTTTAGCAGTCGTGTTTGCATGTGAAAAGTTTAGATCTTATATAGTTGACTCCAAAGTCACTATACACTCTGATCATGCTGCTATTAAGTACCTTATGGAGAAGAAGGACGCTAAGCCTAGGCTGATCAGATGGGTTCTCCTGCTACAGGAATTTGATTTGCACGTCGTTGACCGAAAGGGTGCTGATAACCCTGTAGCAGACAACTTGTCTAGGCTAGAGAATGTCCTTGATGACCCACTACCTATTGATGACAGCTTTCCTGATGAGCAATTAAATGTCATCCGCACTTCACATAGTGCACCGTGGTATGCAGATTATGCAAACTATATCGTAGCCAAATACATACCACCCAGTTTCACCTATCAGCAAAAGAAGAAATTCTTCTTTGATTTGAGACACTACTTTTGGGATGATCCTCACCTTTATATGGAAGGAGTAGATGGTGTTATTAGACGTTGTGTGACTGAACGTGAACAGGGACAGATCTTGCAGAAGTGTCATTCCGAAGCCTACGGAGGACACCACGCTAGAGATAGAACTGCCCATAAGGTATTGCAATCAGGTTTCTATTGGCCCACTCTCTTCAAGGATGCACGTAAGTTTGTCTTGTCTTGTGACGAATGCCAAATAATAGGGAACATCAGTAAGCGTCAAGAGATGCCTATGAACTATTCACTTGTCATTGAACCATTTGATGTCTGGGGCTTTGATTATATGAGACCCTTCCCAAGTTCCAATGGGTACACTCACACCTTAGTTGCTGTGGATTACGTTACTAAGTGGGTCGAAGCTATCCCCACTAAAAATGCTGATCACCACACCTCTATTAAGATGCTTAAAGAAGTCATATTCCCAAGATTTGGAGTCCCTGGATATTTGATGACTGATGGCGGTTCACACTTCATTCATGGTGTTTTCCGCAAGATGCTAGCTAAGTATGATGTCAACCATAGAGTTGCATCTCCTTATCATCCTCAGTCTAGCGGTCAAGTGGAGTTGAGTAATAGGGAGATCAAATTGATCCTACAAAAGACAGTCAATAGATCTCGGAAGAATTGGTCTAGCAAACTTGACGACGCACTATGGGCTTATAGGACTGCTTATAAGAATCCCATGGGCATGTCACCGTATAAAATGGTTTACGGTAAAGCCTGTCATTTACCTCTTGAGCTGGAACATAAAGCTTATTGGGCAATCAAAGAGCTCAACTTTGATTTCAAACTTACCGGTGAGAAGCGGTTGTTTGATATCAGCTCATTAGATGAATGGAGGGCCCAAGCGTACGAGAATGCCAAGTTGTTCAAGGAAAAGGTTAAGAGATGGACGACAAACGAATACAGAAACGAGAGTTAAATGTAGGTGATTATGTCCTGCTATACAATTCTCGTTTGAGATTCTTTGCAGGCAAGCTTCTCTCTAAATGGGAAAGTCCCTATGTTATCGAGGAAGTATATCGTTCCGGTGCCATCAAAATCAATAACACGGAAGGAAATTTTCCTAGAGTGGTAAATGGGCAAAGAATCAATCATTACATCTCTGGTACTCCCATAAATGTTGAGACCAATATCATCAATGTCATAACTCCATAGGAGTACCTAAGGGATGTTTATTAGCCTGTTTCAGACCTTGAAAACGAAGATGTATCTGTTTCGGTAAGAAACTGGACTCTGATGCTTTTCCAATAGGAAATTTCCTCCGTTTTGGAACTTTTTGAAAATTAGAAAAATAAAAAGCAGTCCGGAGAGCGAACGAGGCGGCCACAGGCCCTGCCACCGCCCCCTACCCCCTGGTGGCGGAGGGCAAGCTTGTGGGCACCTCGTGTGCCTCCCGGACTCCGTTTTCTTGCGGAGGACTCCTTCTGGCCCAGAAAAAATCAATATATAGTCGCCCAAAGGTTTTGATCTCCGTATCGCGCAGTTTTCCTCTGTTTTCATTTCGAGCCTGTTTCTGTGACAGATCTAGATCATCATGACTTCCCCAAACGCTCCTAAGGACAAGATCTTCGAGAAGGTCATCAATCCCTACCTCACTGAAGTGCGGAAACACCCTCAATCTATCAAGATGAGCGAGGGGATGTTGCACATCCGTGATGTTGAGGGGCCTAAGAAGACCGGAAGCATGGAGACGAGGCTCGAAGCAATGGAGCAACAACTCTTCAAGTGCCAAGGGATGGTGGAGCGTGGACTCAACGCCAACCACACAATGATCACGGTGTTCACTAGCAATCACAAGATGGATGCCATTGATATTGGGAAACACCTCTCCAGGCTCTATGATAGGGTTGATCAACTTCAGGGCCAGATCTATGACCTACAGAACCAAAACTGTGAGTATGAGTACAAATTTAAATCAATAAGGTTGGCTGCAGATTTGAGGATACCGGCGACTCGTTCATCCTGCCATGATGGAGCACCTATGCCTTGGAAGAGGAGGATCAGAATACTCCAACAACTCCACTACCATCACCACCGAAGGAAGACAACTAAGCATTGGTATGGGTAATCCCCTTGGCTTCTGCCAAGCTTGGGGGAGTTGCCCTGCTACCGTATCACCTTTATATCTTTTGCTTTTACCTTTGTTTTAGTTCTTTCCTTTTCAGTTTTTATTTCTTCTCTTAGAGGAATAAGTCTTTAGTTTTTAGTTTGAGTCTTTTGCTTTTGTCTCTCCCCCGATGTATTCGAGCTTACGAGCTATATAATAAAGAGTATCTTAGTCAAGGGCTTTACTTTGTGCCATGATCAAAAGTATGAAAAGAACGATAGCATGAAAGATCATGAGACGATCTTATGGAAAGTGATAACTTCACATATGACACGTATGATGATTGAAACTTGTTGAGAATAAATCAACATACACCTCAGTCATTGTTGCAATTAATAAGAAGTAATAAGGAAAGAGAGGTTCACATATAAATATATCATCTCAGACACTTTTTACAATTGTGAGCAGTCACCAAACTATTGCATGCTTAGGAGTAGACGTTGGACAAGGAAGACAACATAAATAATTGTGTTTGCTTGGTTCCAAACAATGCTATATGATTAGAGATCCCTTAGCATGTGACGATTGCTTCCACCTCATATTAGCCAAAACTCCCGCACCAAGTAGAGATACTACTTGTGCATCCATAAACCTCCAACCCAGTTTTGCCATGAGAGTCCACCATACCTACCTATGGATTGAATAAGATCCTTCAAGTAAGTTGTCATCGGTGCAAGCAATAGAAATTGCTCTCTAATATGTATGATCTATTAGTGTGTGGAAAATAAGCTTTGTACGAACCTGTGATGAGGAAGACATAAAAGCGACAGACTGCATAATAAAATTCTTTATCATAGGAGGCAATATAAAGTGACGTTCCTACACACTAAGAGGACACGCATTCAAACCTCAAAAGCGCATGACAACCTCTGCTTCCCTCTGCGAAGGGCCCATCTTGTACCTTTACTTTTTGCCCTTGTAAGAGTCAAGGTGATCTTCACCAATTCCCTATTTTGCCTTTGTCTTGGCTACCGTCACATCTTTGGGAAAGATCTATATTCATATATCAACTTGGAGTTGAGTACTTATGCTTTATTATTGTTCACTTTACCCTTGAGGTAAATAGTTGGGAGGCAAACTATAAGCCACTATCTTCCTCTGTGTCCAGCTAAAACTTTGACACCATGAGTACCACGTGAGTTGTAACAATTGTGGAAAACAAAAGAGATGATTGAGTATGTGGATTTGCTTTACAATCTCTCACTTGACTCTTTCTGATGTTGTGATAAATTGCAATTGCTTCAATGAGTATGGATTATTGTTGGTCACTTCTCGGTAAGGTTATTGCTTCATGCTTTGCTTTGTGAAGGAATTGTTACTTTCCCATAAGAATCTTTATGATGTATTGATATTCTATGTGTGATCATGATGCCCTCATGCCCGTATTATGTTTCATCGACACCTTCGTCCCTCAACATGTGGACATGTTTATGGAACTTGGTTTTCGCTTGAGGACAAGCGAGGTCTAAGCTTGGGGGAGTTGATAGGTCCATTTTGCATCATGCTTTCATGTTGATATTTATTGCTTTTTGGGCTGTTATATTACTTGTGGTACCATATTTATGCCTTTTCTTTCTTATTTTGCAAGGTTTATTTGAAGAGGGAGAATTCAGGCAGCTGGAATTGTCGAGTGGAAAAGGAGAAAATCCTAGTCCACTATTCTGCACATCTCCAAATGCCTTGAAAAGTTGCCTGGATTTTTTTTGGGATTATATAAAAAATATTGGGCGAAAGAACTACCGGAGGGGGGCTGCCAGGGCGCCACAAGCCCTGACACCGCCACCCCCTGGTGGCGGAGTGGGGGCTTGTGGGCTCCCTGACGGCCCACTAGCCCCACTCTTTTTCTATATGAAACGTCTTGGTCTAGAAAAAAATCAGACGGGAGCTTTTTCGTGGTTTCGCCGCCGCCACGAGGCGGAACTTGAGCAGATCCAATCTAGAGCTCCGGCAGGACGATCCTGCCGGGGAAACTTCCCTCTCGGAGGGAAATCGTCGCCATCGTCGTCACCAACACTCCTCTCGTCGGAGGGGAGGCATCTTCTTCAACATCTTCATCAGCACCATCTCTTCTCCAATCCCTAGTTCATCTCTTGTAACCAATCTTCGTCTCGCAACTCCGATTGGTACTTGTAAGGTTGCTAGTAGTGTTGATTACTCTTTGTAGTTGATGCTAGTTGGATTACTTGGTGGAAGAGTTTATGTTCAGATCCTTGATGTTATTCATTACACCTCTAATCATGATTATGATTATGTTTTGTGTGTAGTTACTTTTGTTCCTGAGGACATGGGATAAGTCATGTTAATAATAGTCATGTGAATTTGATATTCGTTCGGTATTTTGATATGTTGTATGTTGTCTTTTCCTCTAGTGGTGTTATGTGAACGTCGACTACATAACACTTAACCATACTTGGGCCTAGAGGAAGGCATTGGGGAGTAGTAAGTAGATGATGGGTTGCTGGAGTGACAGAAGCATAAACCCCACTCTATGCGTTGCTTCGTGAGGGGCTGATTTGGATCCACTAGTTTAATGCTATGGTTAGACTTTGTCTTAATTCTTATTTTGTAGTTGCGGATGTTTGCGAGAGAGGTTAATCATAAGTGGGATGCTTGTCCAAGTAAGGGCAGTACCCAAGCGTCGGTCCACCCACATATCAAACTATCAAAGTAATGAACGCGAATCATATGAACATGATGAAACTAGCATGACAGAAATTCCCGAGTGTCCTCGGGAGCGTTTTTCCTCCTATAAGACTTTGTTCAGGCTTGTCCCTTGCTACAAAAGGTATTGGACCACTTGCTGCACCGTTGCAACTACTTGTTACTTTTTACTCTTTGCTTGCTACGTTTCACCTCGCTACACAATCACTTGTTACCGCTACTTTCAGTGCTTGCAGTTATTACCTTGCTGAAATCCGTTTATCACAGCCTTCTGCTCCTCGTTGGGTTCGACACTCTTCCTTATCGAAAGGACTACGATTGATCCCCTATACTTGTGGGTCATCATCCACCAGGGGGGACAAGCCATCGGGGGGCACCAACCCCCCTGGTCGCGCCTTTGTCTTGTGCCTCCCTCCTGTTGCCTATGGTCTTCTCCCGAGGTTTCGAGGTCTTCTTTTGGTCTAGAAAAAATCATAAAAAAGTTTGGGGGCAATTGGACTTCGTTTGTTACTGTAAACCTGAAAAGCAAAAAAAATCAGAAAACAACAACTCGCACTGGCATTAGGTCAATAGGTTAGTGCTCAAAAATAATATAAATTGGTAAATTATGACCCAAAAAGTATCCTAGAAAGGTAGTATAATAGCATGGAAGAATAAAAAATTATAGATACGTTGGAGACGTATAATAGGTGAATACAACTTGCAAGATAGGATCCAAATCACTCTTATATTCATGAAAACAAAATAGTTCAGATCCCAAATCATGGCACTCGGGCCATAGTGACAAGCATCAAGCATAGCAAAGTCATAGCAACATCAATACTAGAGCATAGTGGATACTAGGGATGAAGACCTATCAAATTAACTCGCTTACATGATCAATCTTGTCCAATCCCATCACCGTCCAACAAGCCTACAAAGAAATTACTCATTCATGGTGGTGAGCATCATGGAATTGTTGATGGATAAGGATTGGTGACGACGAGAATGACGAATCCCCCTCTCCGGTGCCTCAAACAGACTCCAGATCAGTCCTACCGATCAAGAACATGAGGTGGGAGTGGCTCTATGTCGTAAAATGCGATGAAATCTTCTCTCCTATGTTTTCCTTCAAATATGTGATTTTATAGGACTGGAATTAGGGTCAGGGGAGCCGCATGGGACCCACCACACAGCAGGGTGCACCCTAGGGGGTGGGTGTGCCTTGTTGCCTCGCGGGCCATACGTAACCCCCTTCATGGTTCTTCGCTTCATAATTATTTATATATTCCAGAAAAAAATCACAAATTTTTTTGTCCAATTACGAGAACTTTCATTTCTGCAAAAAAAATAACACCAAGGTATTTCTCGTGAAAATAGTGTGGTGTAGGTTAGTTTCATCCAAATCATGCAAATTAGAGTCCATAACAAGAGCAAAAGTGTGTGCAAAAGTAGATACGTTGGAGACGTATCACTTACCGATCTACTTTCCGTAATAGGATAAATTATACCCGCCTCCAGAAGCACTAGTATTTCAGTTCTTACCACCTCCTTCATCTTAGGATTTAAACGGTGTTGATGATCAACGACACGTTTGCATCTGGTTCCATACTAATCTTGTGCTGACATAGAGTGGCACTAATGCCCTTAAGATCATCCAGATTATATCCAATAGCAGCCCTTTGCTTCTTCAGAGTTTTAGGTAATCTATTTTCTTCATGCTCTAAAATGTTAGCACCAATAATAACAGGAATATCTTATTTTCATCAAGATAAGCATATTTCAAGGTATCAAGTAATTTCTTTAGCTCACACACGAGATCACCCTTAGGTGGAGGAGGATACCCTAAAATATCAACTGACAAGTTTTGATTAAGAACAGGTATTTGCTAAAGAATATCTCATCTATTTCATTTGTTTCACTTGTATGCATATCATTCTCATGGTCAAGCAAATATTGTTCTAATAGATCACTATGAGGAGTGACAATAGAAGAAGATAAATTATTTCATCCTTAATAGGTAATTATTTCTCATGTGGTTGTCTACTAAACTTGGAGAAATTAAATTCATGAGACACATCACCAAAGCTTACTTTAACCTTCTCAGTAACACAATTAATTTTATCATTGATAGTATTTAAGAAAGGTCTACAAAATATAATGGTACAAAAGCTATCTTGTTTTGAACCAAGTACTAAGAAATCAGTAGGTACTTAATTTTTCCACAGAAGACGTCAACATCTCTAACAATCCCGAGTGGTGAAATGGTGTCACTGTTTCCAAGTTTAATTGTTTCATCAATATCTTCAATCTTAGAGGGTGCTATATCATTCATAATTTATTTATATAAGGTAAAAGTTATAGCACTAACACTAGCACTCAAGTCACACAAACCATGATAACAATGAGCTCCAATATTAACAGAAACAACAGGCATGCCAACAACTGGTTTATTTTTATCTAACTCATCATCATGGTTTCTAACAAGTTCTGCAATTCTAGCAGCTTCATCACAGAAGTAAATAACCTGACCATCGATATTATCAACCAGGAGATCTTTAACCATAGCAATGTTAGGCTCAACATTTATTTGTTCAGAAGTCCTAGCTGTCCTAATATAACATTTATAACCATAGTTGTAGCTTTAGCATGTTTCTTAATCCTAACAGGGAAAGGTGGTTTCTTAATATAATCAGTAGGCGCAACTGGATCAACACGATAAGAAATTGTTTCTTATTTAACATTAATAGGTTCCTCTAAGGCCCCTCCCAATGCTCCACCTTGTACATGTGCTAAGACTGCCATGTAGACAAAAAAAACTGATGTGGCATAGTATTTTAGAGGAGAGAGATGGATGTGGTGACCCTAGGAAGAAACGGTGCCAAGCACGTGAACCTAGGAAAAATACTTAAATGAAAGAAAGCCTGCCAATGGATGAAGAACTTTAGTAGATAAATCATTAAATATAGTATGCTTAGCTACAACAAGTTAAGCATCTATGCATTGAGGGCTTTGGTTGCTAAATTTTTAAATGTGCTTAGCGCCTCCTCTTAGCACCAATGCATTGGAAGTAGCCTAAGAATGTCTCAATAGGTGGATGATATTTAAACCACTTCTCCTTAAGGAGATCAACATGAGTAGCAAATGATTCACAGATAGTAGCTACTATATTAGAGTCAAGCCTATATTTATTGCTAAACTTATGAAAAGTATCAGTTTCCATAAAAGATTTAACACAATCGAAGTCAAGCTTTATGTATGAATCTTTACCTTTGTATATTTCCCAATCTTCAAAGTTGCATTTAATTCTTTTAAAAATATCCCACTTGAATTCAATAGTTCTATTCATGTAGGAACCAGTAGAAGAAGAACCGAGTATTGATTGATCATCATGCGAAAGCCAAGCATAATGTATTTGTATAATAATTTCTCTTTAGAGCTGATGGTTGGGGAAAGTGTGCATCATAGATTTAAGCCTCCCCCAAGCTTGGGCGATGCTTTCTCCTTCACGAGGCTAGAAATTATATATATAGTTCCAATCACGATGACTAGGTGCATAGGATAAAACTTCGGATGAAATTCCAGCTTCAAGCGATTCCAGTCCCGTGATCCCATATCATCCAATAGACTATACCTATCAATACTTTTCCCTCCAAATATAAAGGGAAAACTTTCTTCTTGACTATGTCCTCGGATAAACCTGCATGCTTAAATAATCCACAAATCTCATCTACATATATCAAGTGGTAATCACGATGAGTTGTACCGGCTCCTGCATAAGGATTAACTAGCAGTTTTTTCTAACATACCCGAAGGAATCTCATAATAAGTATTTTCAAAAAGTTAAATAGGTTGAGTAGTGTCTTTTGCCACTTCCATTCGAGGCGAAGATGCCCCGAACAAACCTCTCAAAGCATTACTATCCATAATAACAAGCAACAGTAAATTTCAGCATGTACCGAAAATGTTTTCTTACCAAATTCCGCTTACCAAAGGCGCTTCACTCCCCCACAACGGTGCCAAAAAGAGTCTTGATGACCCACAAGTATAGTGTTTGGAATATGCCCTAGAGGAAAAAATAAAATAGTTATTATTATATTTCCTGTTTCAATATAATCATTTATCATCCGTGCTATAATTATATTGAATGGAAACATAAATACATGTGTAGATACATAGACAAAATGTTGTCCCTAGTAAGCTTCTAGTTGACTAGATCGTTGATCAAAGATGGTTAAGGTTTCCTAGACATAGACAAGTGTTGTCACTTGACAACGGGATCACATCATTAGGAGAATGATGTGATGGACAAGACCCAAACTATAAACGTAGCATGTGATTGTGTTATTTTGTTGCTATTGTTTTCTGCATGTCAAGTATACATTCCTATAACCATGAGATCATGTAACTCACTCACACCGGAGGAATGCCTTGTGTGTATCAAACGCCGCAATGTTACTAGGTGACTATAAAGGTGCTCTACAGGTATCTCCGAAGGTGTCCATTGAGTTAGCATGGATCGAGACTGGGATTTGTCACTCCGTGTGACGGAGAGGTATCTTGAGGCCCACTTGGTAGTACAACATCACAAACAAGCCTTGCAAGCAATGTGACTAAAGAGTTAGCCACGGGATCTTGTATTACGGAATGAGTAAAGAGACTTGCGAGTAACAAGATTGAAATAGGTATGGGGATACCGACGATCGAATCTCGGGCAAGTAACATACCGAAGGACAAAGGGAATGATATACGGGATTGACTGAATCCTTGACATAGAGGTTCAACCGATAAGATATTCGTGGAATATATAGGATCCAATATGGGCACCCAGGTCCCGCTATTGGATATTGACCGGAGAGTGTCTCGGTCATGTCTACATAGTTCTCGAACTCATGGGGTCTGCACACTTAAGGTTCAGTGACATTTTCGGTATAGTTGAATTATTGGTGTTGGTAACCGAATGTTGTTCGGAGTCCCGGATGAGATCCTGGACATCACGAGGGTCTCCGGGATGGTCCAAAAACGAAGATTGATATATAGGATTATTGCATTTGGCTTCCGAAAAGATTTTGGGCATTGGGAGTGACGAATTGGTTTCGGGGTTTTACACGGAGGACGGAAGAGGATCGAATAGGCCCATAGGTCGCGCACCAGCCCTTAGTGGGCTGGTGAGGCCAACCTAATAAGCCCATTTCGGGTGAAAGCAAAATAAAAGGAAAAAGGAAAAATAGAGGAAGGAGGTGGACAATATGGGAAGGACTCCTCCACAAAACCGAATTGGGGGAGGACTCCTCCCTCTTGGGCTCGGCCGAACCCTCCTACTTGGAGTAGGAGGAAACCCACCCTCCCTCTTGTTCCTCCTATATATAGTGGAGGTTTGAGAGGCTTTTTGCACCCCAAGCCTTTGTGCAGCCCTCTCTCTCTCCACTACTTCGTGACACCCCATAGCTAGTTCGGTACAACACGACAAAGCCCCGGAGTAGCTCCACAACCATCACTGCCACACCGTCGTGCTGCTGGAGAATTCATCTACCTCTTCATCTCTCTTACTGGATTAAGAAGGCAGAGATCGTCATCGAGTTGTACGTGTGCTGAACGCGGACGTGCCTTCCGTTTGGTACTAGATCGGGACGGAGTTCGTTGGATGGATAGTGATCGGATCACGAAGATGTTCGACTACATCAACTGTATTTCTTAACGCTTCCTGTTTAGCGATCTACAAGGGTATGTGGATCCGATCTCCCCTCTCGTAGATGATCATCACCATGATAGGTCTTTCGTGTGCGTAGGAAATTTTTTGTTTCCCATGCAATGTTCCCCAACATATAGGGAATCAATCGTTGTCCTTTTGATTAGTAAGAGTGTCGAATCCAATGGGAAGCAGAAGGAAACGATAAGCAATTTTCAGTAAGGTATTTTCTGCAAGTGTTGTGGGTAACAGTGATAGATAGTTTGGTAGCATGATAATTCGTAACAAGTGACAAGTAACAATAGTAGAAAGTGTGCAGCAAGGTAGCCCAATCCTTTTTATAGCAAAGTGTAGGCATTAAAGTATTCTTATATGAAGCAAGCGCTCCCGAGGACACATGTGAATATCTGTCTAGTCATGTTCATGAAGTTTCATTGTTGCGCGTTCATAACTTTGATAATTTGATATGAGGGTGGACCAGTGATAAGGTGTTGTTCCTACTTGAACATGCAACCCACTTATGATTACCCCCTCTCGCAAGCATCTACAACTACGAAAGAAGAATTAATATAAATCTAACCATAGCATGAAACATATGGATCCAAATGAGACCCTTATGAAATAACACATAAACTAGGGTTTAAGCTTCTGTCACTCTAGAAACCCATCATCTACTTTGCCTTCCTTTAGGCCCATTAGATGGTGAAGTGTCATGTAGTTGAAGTTCACACGACACCACTAAAGGAAGCAACAACATACATATCATCAAAATATCGAACGAATACCAAATTCACGTGATTACTTATAACAGGACTTCTCCCATGTCCTCGGGAACAAAAGGAAGTACTCACACATCATCAACATGTTCAACATCAAAGGTGTAGTAGTGGTGATTAAGGATCTGAACATAGTATCTTCCACCAAATAAACCAACAAGCATCAACTACAAAATGTAATCAACACTACTAGTAACACACAGGTACGAATCTGAGGTTTTGAGAAAAATATTGAATACAAGAGATGAACTAGGGTTCGATATGAGATGGTGTTGGTGAAGATGTTGATGAAGAGTGGTCCTCCAACGAACGAGGAAGCATTGGTGATGATGATGATTTCGATCTCCCCCTCCCGGAGAGAAATTTCCCTGGGAGAATCTCCCTATCGGAGAACAAAAGGGCCTCTTCCGAGGTTTTCGCCTTGAGACAGCGGCATTTTGTCCCAAAAGTATCGTCTTGAGTTTTTTCTAGGTCAAAACACACCTTATAATAGAAGAGGCGGGTCGGGACACCTGCGAGTGCCCCACAAGCTAACATGGCGCGTCTTGTTGGCTTGGAGCCAAGAGGTGGACCCCATGTGGTATATTTTTTGCCCAATAATTCTTATATATTCCACAAATATTCTCCATGAAGTTTCAAGTCATATCAAGTCCAGTGAATTTTCACCGTTTTTTTAGGTTTTCACGTCCAGAATTCCAATTCCCAGCAATTTCCCTCTTTGTGATGTACCTTGTAAATACAGAGAGAAAAGACATGAGAATTGTATCATAAAGTGGAATAATGACCAAGAAAACGTAAATATCTATAGGAAATTATGATGCAAAATGGACACATTAAGACCTCGACCCACTACAAGCTCAACCAACGTCATCAACATCGAGTACATTAACCAGCTTAAGTCACTTTCATGCTCAACTTTTTTTAATTTATGTGCGGTTCAACCAAGTATTATATTTGTGTTTAACAAAGAAGTTGTTTGTCAAAACAGAAGTTTTTTAAAAGAAATGTTTGTTTAAAACAACTTCCTTTACACAAGTTAACTGGGGCATATGAGCCGTTTCATAATAAATGTGTTTTCTTCTTAGTCGTTCCAAAGTCTTTTCCACTACCCTTTTTCCGACATGAGTGTGTGATTAATAGCTGGATAGCCTAGTTTCTCTCTAAAGTCGCTCGAGTTTAGTTCACTAAACTGGCCAGAGAAACACTCTCCTTTGGGATAGGAGGTTGAAGCTGAAGGCTGGCCCGCTTGAAGTCTGGAGATCGAATGTATCTTGTTCAAGCACGACCGAAGCACATATTAATTTTAAGCCCAATTCTGATTAGCACTAAAAGACTTGATTCAATGTAGACGTAAAGTTTTTACATAAGTTTTCTGGTATTTTGAGCTTATGGCACTTTTAAGCTATTTGTATTTTTCTTTCAAGAGGCGGGACATCCTATTGACCGAGGTGTTCTATGTGGTAGTTTTGCTTGGGAAATCTTTTTCGACCCGCAGTTCAAGATGTTCTTTGCCGAGCTGCACCTTGGCATTGTAAAAACATAACCGACAGTTGAGCTAGTTCTGGAAGAGATATGATCCTAGGGTTCAGCTATGTTGCCCAACTCAAGTCTCATGGGCTACTGCATTGACGATTCAATTAGAAAATTCAAAGTGCAAAACAGTTTCCGGGGAGATTACGATCCTCGGGTTGGTCGGCCACACCCAACTTGAGTTTCGGGAGCTATTGCACACCACGTTTCTATTCCTACGTATGATGCTGAGCTAGGACTTGATCCTCAGGATGATTTCACAAATCGACGAGAGCCTCAGGGGCTAATGGGATCAACAGTTTTGTTTTATACTTCAGGTGCATCGTGAATTATAGGCCGACATGCACCTTGAGAGCTACTGACTATACATCTCACAAGTAAATAAATTTCACCGATCATAAATAAATTCCACAAGAAATTAGCCCAATCCCAAGGTGGTGCACCACCTCGGAAGAAGTCCAACGTATAGCTCGGGTGCAAGTGGTTGGCTCCATAGTTGGCATTTCCGGCATTAAGCTCAGTCGAACTACTTCAACTTTTTCAAAACAAGGTGATCTATGACACCTTGGATGTAGTGCAGAGTTGGAGCTCAAATGCTAGAGGACACCGCCACATGGGAAACACTTCAAACCCGAGGCATGGTGTAAGAATAACAAGGCAATGGTAAAGGCCGAGAACTTGAAGGGCTCCTCAGATGCCTAATATGTGAACTCTTCAGATACACCTCGGCTAACCTCAAGATTAGAGATTGGAAGAATTTCTTGAACGGCTTTGAAGACCGATGGCCGAAGACAAAGAACAACTCGAAAAAAACAAGATTGTCTCCAACTTGAAGACCGGTTCGGTGGGCTACTTACGGTGTGCTATACTAGGGGGTACTCACCATGTCATCCGCCGACTAGGTAGGTCAGGCCAAGGGCCCGCATGGCAGTTCGCCAATGGGCTTCTTCAAGCAGCCCATGACATATCTCTACACCTAAAGGGGAGTTGATACCTCATTCGTCCTGTACCCCCACCAATATTTTAACGCAAATCCCACCTTAATCTAGTTTTGCTAGGAAGGCAGTTAGGCAGGCCTTGCCCTTGCACGTTGTTGCCGGCCTGCTCCAGTGAGTGATCAGCGAGGGGGGAGCGAGACTATTGTGGTTGATGTAGATATTGTTTTCCTTTTTTTGGACCCGTGGTTGTAGAATTTATGTTCCATTTTATTTATTTTTGCTGGAGATGCGTAACATGTGAACTGAGGTTTCTTAGACAAAGTTAACGACTATAGAATCTTGGTTAGAGTTTTAAGCCAAAGCTTGGTTAGATTTTAGAAGAAGAAGAACATTGGTTTGGCATAGTGATGTAAGGGCATATTTCTACCCTAGTGGTTTTGGTGATTGATTACAAAGCTTTTGCGGACTAATCATGTGCACTAAGCCTTGCAGGTATTTCATGATATGGCACAAGACGGTTCATGCCCCTCGTTGTATTAAAATGAAGACGGTTTTATTTCTTATGTTTCACTCAAGGTGGACTTGAGTCGTAGGAAAAGTCATAATATTAAGAGGGAGTCCGCATCGGAAAGGTTTGGGTGGAACCACTAAGTACACATTTTCTCACACCTTCATTCCCGCCTCGATGGAGCCTCTAACCTTGTACCTACCCTGCGTGGAAACATCCAAGTGGTAGTACCACCCTGGTCAGCGGTAGTACCGCTCTCGAGCGGAAGTGCCCTCGCCAGTACGGCTGGCTAGTGCCGCTACCCCTGGGTCTCCACACTTTTGGGGTCGGACTGGGCGGTTTCCGGAGCAGTAGTACTAGGCGGTAGTACTCTTCTTACTACCGCGCGAGGACCACTCAATATTTCTAAGCTAGGCATGCAATAAATTCATGAGTGGATATAGGAGGCGGTACTACGCCTAATGGGCGGTAGTAGCACCCCCGTAGTACTACCGGCCTCTGCCTCCCGCTGGACTACTGCTCTATGCCTCAGCGCTAGTACTTCTCCCCCGTGGAGTGGTACTACCTCTAATGGGTGCTAGTACCGCTCTCGAGAGCGGTAGTACCGCTCATGTGCGAGCTGAGTGAGTGGATAACGGTTTGAAATGTCCCCCACTATATAAAGGATTTCTTCTTCCCTCAGAAGTTCACCTTTCCCAACCCTAAGCTCCATTGTTGCTCCAAGCTCCAATTTCGCCTGATCACTCTCCCAAGCCAATAAAACTTGTTGATAATCTAGGGTTTGCTTCAGAGGGCCTTGATCTACACTTCCACCAAGTTACTCTTGGGTGTTTGAGCACCTAGACGGTTGAGGCCACCTCGAAGCCATATTCCATTGTGGTGAAGCTTCGTGGTTTCATTGGGAGCCTCCAATTTAGTTGTGGAGATTTCACCAACCTTGTTTGTAAAGGTTCGGTCGCCGCCTTCAAGGGCACCACTAATAGAATCACGGCATCTTGCATTGTGTGAGGGCGTGAGGAGAATGCGGTGGCCTTAGTGGCATCTTGGGGAGAATTGTACTTCCCCTAAAAGGGACGGAACTTTCGAAACACATCATCGTCTTCATCGGTTTCACTTGTGGTCACTTCTTACCTTTACTTGCAGTTGTTACTTGCTTGTTATTGTTGTTGTTAGCATCATATAGTTTTCTCACTTAGTTGCATATCTAGCCAACCTATTTGTTGATAAACTTATTTTTTTAAAGAAAAGCTTAAAATTGGTAGTTCCCTATTCGCCCCCCTCTAGTCAACTATATTCATACTTTCAGTTGGTATCGGAGCTACCTCTCTTGATTAAGGGTTTCACCAACCAAAGAGTATGATTGACGAAGGGATTGGATTTTGGGGTCACCCGGGGCTGTGGATGTGAACACGGTCTCTCGAGAGTATCTAAATCATGTTATGTCCTCATTTAGATCCTCAGTGTCTATTGGTACGTCCATTTTGCATCATGCTTTTATGTTGATATTTATCACTTTATGGGTTGTTATTACACTTCACGGTACAATACTTATGCCTTTTCTCTCTTATTTTATAAGGTTTACATGAAGAGGGAGAATACCGGCAGCTGGAATTCTGGTATGAAAAAGGAGCAAGTTTGAGATGCCTTTTCTGCGCAACTCCAAAAGCCGTGAAAATCAACGAGGAATTATTTTGGATTTTATAAAAAATACTGGGCGGAAGAAGTACCAGAGGGGAGCCACCAGGAGGCCACAAGCCTGCCTGGCGCGGCCTACCCCCCTGGCCACGCCTAGGTGGCTTGTGGGCCCCCTGTTTCCCCTGTGGCTCCCATCTTTTGCTATAAGGAGGGTTTTGTTCCAGAAAAAATGAGGAGGAGGCTTTCGCGAGGAATCGCCGCCGCCACGAGACGGAACTTGAGCAGAACCAATCTAGAGCTCCGGCAGGGCCGTCTTGCCTGGCAAACTTCCCTCCTGGAGGGGAAATCGTCGCCATCGTCATCACAAACACTCCTCTCATCAGAGGGCACTCATCACCATCAACATCTTCATCAGCACCATCTCATCTCCAAACCCTAGTTCATCTCTTGTAACCAATCTCCATCTCGCGAATCCGATTGGTACTTGTAAGGTTGCTAGTAGTGTTAATTACTCTTTGTAGTTGATGCTAGTTGGATTACTCGGTGCAAGGTTATATGTTCAGATCCTTGATGCTATTCAATACCTCTTTGGTCATGAACATAATTATGCTTTGCGAGTAGTCACTTTTGTTCCTGAGGACATGGGATAAGTCTTGCTATAAGTAGTCATGTGAATTTGGTATTCGTTCGATATTTTGATGTGTTGTATGTTGTCTTTCCTCTAGTGGTGTTATGTGAACGTCGACTACATAAAACTTCACCATTATTTGGGCCTAGAGGAAGGCATTGGGAAGTAATAAGTAGATGATGGGTTGCTAGAGTGACAGAAGCTTAAACCCTAGTTTATGTGTTGCTTCGTAAGGGGCTGATTTGGATCCACTAGTTTAATGATATGGTTAGACTTTGTCTTAATTATTCTTTCGTAGTTGCGGATGCTTGCGAGAGGGTTAATCATAAGTGGGACTTCTGTCCAAGTAAGGGCAGCACCCAAGCATCGGTCCACCCACATATCAAACTATCAAAGTAGTGAACACGAATCATATGAACATGATGGAAACTAGCTTGACAGAAATTCCCATGTGTCCTAGGGAGCGCTTTACCTCCTATAAGAGTTTGTCCAGGCTTGTCCCTTGCTACAAAAGGGATTGGGCCACTTTTCTGCACTTTTGTTACTATTTTTACTTGCTACGAATCATCTTATCACACAACTATGTGTTACCGATAATTTCAGTGCTTGCAGAGAATACCTTGCTGAAAACCACTTGTCAGTTCCTTCTGCTCCTCGTTGGGTTCGACACTCTTACTTATCGAAAGGACTACCATATATCCCCTAGAATTGTGGGTCATCAACACTCTTTTTTGGCGCCGTTGCCGGGGAGTGAAGTGCCTTTGGTAAGTGGAATTTGGTAAGGAAACATTTATATAGTGTGCTGAAACTTATTGTCACTTGTCACTATGGAAACCAATCCTTTGAGGCGCTTGTTCGGGGTGTCTTCACCTTGAACGGAAGCACAAGGAGTTGCTCCTCAACCTGCTGCACCTACTGAAAATATTTTTTATGAAATTCCTTCGGGTATGCTAGAGAAACTGTTGGGCAATCCTTTTACAGGAGATGGAACATCACATCCCGACTTGCATCTAATCTATGTAGATGAAGTTTGTGGTTTATTTAATCTTGCAGGTTTGCCCGAGGATGAGGTCAAGAAGAAGGTCTTTCCCTTATCTTTGGGGGATAAAGTATTTACATGGCATAGGCTATGTGATGATACTGGATCATGGAACTACAACAAATTGAAATTGGAATTTCATCAAAAGTTTTATCCTATGCATTTGGTACATCGTGATCGGAATTATATCTATAATTTTTGGCCTCGTGATAGAGAAATTATAGCTCAAGATTGGGGGAGGCTTAAGTCAATGTTATATTCATGCCCCAACCATGAGCTCTCGAGAGAAATTATTATTCAGAACTTCTATGCTCGGCTTTCTCATGATAATCGCACCATGCTTGACACTTCTTGTACCGGTTCTTTTATGAAGAGAGATATTGACTTCAAATGGAATTTATTGGAAAGAATTAAATGCAACTCTGAAGATTGGGAGTTTGATGAAGGTAAGGAGTCGGGTAAGAATCTCAAGTTTAATTGTGTTAAATCCTTTGTTGAAACAAATACTTTTTGTGATTTTAGCGCTAAACATGGACTTGACTCTGAGATAGTAGCTTCATTATGTGAATCATTTGCTGCACATATTAATCTCCCTAAAGAGAAGTGGTTTAAATATCATCCTCCCTTAGAAGTCAATGTAGTTAAACCCAATCCAGTTGAAGAGAAAGTCATTGCTTATAATGATCCTATTGTTCCTAGTGCTTACATTGAGAAACCACCTTTCCCTGTTAGGATAAAGGATCATTCTAAAGCTTCAACTGTGATATGTAGGGGCTACATTAGAACACCTACACCCCCTGAGAAAATTAGAGTTGAACCTAGCATTTCTATTATCAAAGATCTCTTGTCCGACAATGTTGATGGCCATGATATTCACTTCTGTGAAGATGCTGCTAGAATTGTTAAACCTCATGCTAGAGACAAACATAGGCCTGTTGTTGGCAGGCATGTTGTTTCTGTTAAGATAGGAGATCATTGTTATCATGGTTTATGTGACGTGGGTGCTAGTGTTAGTGAAATACCTCAATCTTTATATGATCAAATTAAAGACGAGATTGCACCTGTCGAGATGGAACCTATTGATGTCACTATTCAGCTTGCCAATAGAGATACTACCTGCCCTTTGGGAATTGTTAGAGATGTTGAAGTCTTGTGTGGTAAAACTAAGTATCCTGGTGATTTTCTCGTTCTTGCTACCACACAAGATAGCTTTTGTCCCATCGTATTTGGCAGACCTTTCCTCAATAATGTCAATGCTCATATTGACTGTGAGAAGCAAACTGTCATTGTTGGCTTTGAAGGCATGTCACACGAGTTCAATTTCTCCAAGTTTGGTAGACAACCTCATGAAAAAGAGTTGTCTAGTAAGGATGAAATTATTTCCCTAGCTTCTATTGTTGTGCCTCCTACTGATCCTTTAGAGCAATACTTGCTTGAGCATGAATATGATATGCATATGGATGAAAGGAATGAGATAGATAGAGTTATCTTTGAACAACATACTATCCTTAAGAATAATTTGCATGTTGAACTGCTTAGAGATCCACCCCCACCAAAGGGTGATCCTGTGTTCAAGCTTAAACAGTTACCTGATACTCTTAAGTATGCTTATCTTGATGGAAAAGAGATATATACTCGTATTATTAGTGCTAGCCTTTCAGAGCATGAAGAAAAGAAGTTATTAAAAACACTCAGGAAGCACCGTGCTGCTATTGGATATACTCTTGACGATCTTAAGGGCATTAATCCCACTCTATGCCAGCACAAAATTAAAACCGATCCTGATTCCAATCCAGTTGTCGATCATCAACAGAGATTAAATCCTAAGATGAAAGAGGTAGTAAGAAAAGAAATACTAAAGCTCCTGGAAGCAGGTATTATCTATCCTGTTGCTCATAGTGATTGGGTAAGTCCGGTGCATTGCGTCCCTAAGAAGGGAGGTATTACCGTTGTCCCTAATGATAAAGATGAATTGATCCCACAAAGGATTATTACTGGCTATAGGATGGTGATTGATTTTAGGAAATTGAATAAAGCCACTAGGAAAGATCATTACCCTTTGCCTTTTATTGACCAAATGCTAGAAAGATTGTCTAGACACACATACTTCTGCTTTCTAGATGGTTATTCTGGTTTCTCCCAAATACCTGTTGCACAATATGATCGGGAGAAAACCACTTTTACCTGCCCTTTCGGTACCTTTGCTTATAGACGTATGCCTTTTGGCTTATGTAATGCACCTGCTACCTTTCAAAGATGTATGATGGCTATATTCTCTGACTTTTGTGAAAAGATTGTTGAGGTTTTCATGGATGACTTCTCCGTTTACGGGTCTTCTTTTGATGATTGCCTCAGCAACATTGATCGAGTTTTGCAGAGATGTAAAGATACTAACCTTGTCTTGAATTGGGAGAAGTGCCACTTTATGGTTAATGAAGGCATCATCTTAGGACATAAAATTTCTGAAAGAGGTATTGAAGTCGATAAGGCTAAGGTTGATGCGATCGAGAAAATGCCATGCCCTACAGATATCAAAGGTATAAGAAGTTTCCTTGGTCATCCTAGTTTCTACAGAAGGTTCATTAAGGACTTTTCTAAGATTTCTAGGCCTCTTACCAATCTCTTGCAAAAGGATATTCCTTTTTTTGACGATGATTGTGAGGAAGCCTTTGAAATACTTAAGAAGGCCTTGATAACTGCACCTATTGTTCAACCACCTGATTGGAACTTACCTTTTGAAATTATGTGTGATGCTAGTGATTATGTTGTTGGTGCTGTTCTAGGACAAAGAGTTGACAAGAAATTGAATGTTATTCATTATGCTAGTAAAACTCTAGACAGTACCCAAAGAAACTATGCTACTACTGAAAAGGAATTTTTAGATTTCAAATCTTGCATTTGAAAGAAGAATAAGGGATTGGGGCAAGGTATTGATGGCGTCTCCCTCCCACCTCCCTGGGCGGCGACCCAATGGCGATCTGGAATCCTAGCCGGAATCTCATCCACCCTTGCCGCCCATCTGCTCAGGTGAACCTTCTCTACACTTCTCTCGTGGCCGGTCATGGCCTGCATGGGAGGTTCCACGTTGGATCTGGATTTCTCGCACGGATTGGCTTTCTCTCATGGGGTTTATCGCCACTCGGGTCTTACGGTGCATCCTATGAAGCATCGTCGCCCCTTCATTATGGTGATCTCTTTTGGACGTCACGTGTTCCGGCTATCGCCTGACACTGTGGCTGCCGCTCTGGAATCGGTGATTGGTGGTTCGGCTATTGAGTTTCGGGTTTCTCAAATCACGGATTCGGTTTTCTCTTTCAAGGTCTCATGCATGCAAGTTGGTTTTCATATTTTGGACTTGCGCACTTTCACATGCTCAAATTTTAAGTGCTTCTTCCATCTTTGGGGACATGGAGGTCCTAATTGGCGTCGGGAATTTGCTCTCTGGAAGAAGCAATGTGATGCTGAGTGGATTATTGTGAGCCCCTCCAAGCGGAGGGCTTCTCTAGGTCTGATGGCCATGCATTCCAGACCTCTTAAGTCTTCTCTCAAATCTGGATCTTCTGTTCGTAAGAAGTTATCTTTTGCATCCCTACAGCAATATGAGGTTTGCAAGGGTTATAGATACCCTGTTTCCCATGATGAGCTAGTCACTCTTGAGCATGCTGGTTATTCGGTGCCTACCCCTGAACGTGTGATCATCTCCGCACCACCGCCGGCTGAACTCCGGTGGACGGTAGCCTCGCCGCACATTACGTTTGGCACCGTTCCTTGCCAAGTTTCCTCTCCCGGTTCTTCCGGCGAAAATTTTCAAACTGCCAAAATTTTCGGAACCTCCCAGGCGCAGCATAAGGATACAGCTAATCCAGCCGAGAATAGTGGGATTCCATTGTCGGGGGCAAGTCTGGATTCTGGAAAAATATCCACTCTTATTAATGAGCCTGCTAAGGTTATTTCATCCTCTGGGCCTGATACTCAATCCATGATGGATATTCCCTCTTCTCAAGAGGCCCACATGGCCTTTGACGAGCTTATTAATGGCATGGTCGAGGATATCTTTTCTTGCTCTATTTGCAACGCACGGGGCCATCTAGCCGCGAACTGTACGGCTTCGCCTGGCTACTCTGACAGTATGGTGGGCCGCGCACGATCTAGCGATGCCTCTTTTATGTGTAATAATTGTCTTACTTGGAACTGCAAGATACCCACCACCTCCCCTGTCGCTGATATCTCGGGAACTGCTGATACCCTTGGCGAAACAGCAACCCCTGCCAAGCAGTTCCGTCCTGTCTCATCACCGTCGTCTCCTTGAACTCCCTCGGCGACACCACCCGTCACTCCGCCACCACCTCCAGCAATGGCAAACTTCGAGCTTGATCCAGAGTTCTTCCTCCCGCCTGGTCACAACATCGTTGATGGAGGGGTCGACTGGCTGCCACGGACTTTCACCACGCCGGCAGTACCCATCACCCGGTGCCACGAGCGCTTCGTCATTGCCACAGTTCATCCAGCGCCGCCTGCTGATGAGGTGATTCAGGTACGACAGGAAGTTGATGCCCTTCTCCTACATCAAGGATTCCATGTCCGGTCTGCTCAGCCCTGGATTGAGGGAGTAGGTTTGTTCGAGCTCCGGGATGCGGCGGAGAGTTATGCTACAATCCACATGGTACCGCAGCCTCTTGCCAACTCAGTGGTGCGATTCATCCGTCATGATCACGGTCTCGGCTTCCGCGGCCAAGAGGGTTTTCGCCAGGGCTGCCTCATGCTTCTGGGGGTGCCATTGGATTACCGTAACACCGAAGATCTCAGGGCGGCCGTTAACACCTTCGGGGAGTTTCATCATTGGGTCCAAGACGACCCATATTTGGTTCGCTCTATTGTTTTTGCTGCCTTCCCTGAAGACCGGCTAGTACCCCGCAGCATCAGTTTCTCAGAATATTCGGCCTGGGGTGGCGCACGGGTGTCCTGGTCTGCTCCTGTGTACATTTTGGGTACGGCGACTGCTGAGATTCTCCCCAATGATGAGGATCCGATGCCTCTCAATGGCAACCCTCATCCACTCCCTGGGCAACTTGTTCATGACAATCTGCAATTTTCTTTGCCCCCATATCCTGCTCTAGGATGGAATGCGGTGCCATTAGCTCCAGGAGATCCTGGGCCTGCTGCTGCGGATGCTGATGAAGGTGGCTGGGGCCAGCCACCCATCGATCTTGAGGCTGGAGACTGGGGTCAGCCACCTGCTGACGGAGGAGGCTGGGAACATGTTGCGGCACCTGCTGCGCCCGCTGATACGCCTGCTGTCGATCCAGTTCAAGACCAGGAATCAATGGTGATTGATCAGCCAAGTCCCTCCTCCTCGGACTCGGTTCATGAATTGGTCGACCTTGATCCACAGCAGGGTCTGATGGTGGAGGAACCGGTCGTCCCAGAGCTGCCCCTACATCTCCCTGATGCCGCCAATATTGATGTTGACGTTGTTGATGCTGCTGTTCTCGCTGATGCCCCTGACAATGCTGGGCTAGAGGCTGGTGTTGATGGTCATATTGCTGGTCGGGCCAATAGGGCTGAGCTGGAGGCGGAAGATCCTAGACTGGAGGAGGAGGAAACAAACCCTCTGGCCATGGTTCTCTATACTGCCCCTCCACCTGATCAGTCCAACATCACTGTTGAGGTGCCTAGGGTTTTATATGGGCCACCCTTGCCTCCACTAATGTCCTGGACACGCACTTTTGAGAATCTGATGGGCCCTGCTGCTGCTCTGCATATACCATGCCAGTTCCAGATGCCACTCCTTGAGCCCATCCTGATCCCTAAGCGATCCCGGGACGTGGCTTTTGATGCTGACACTCCAGGACCCTCACTGTCGGACCCTGCTTCTGCCTCGCTCTCTATACAGGAGGTATCCCCTATCAGCCCAGCTTCTTCTTCAGAGGACTTATCTTTCCGCTCTCCTGCCCCGTCCAAGAAGGGGTCCCGCAAGAAGGTCACTCCAATGGTGGACTCCTTGGTGAGGCGATGTACTCGTGGCTCAATCAAACGCGATGGCTTCAAGCCAACTCTGCACGAGCTGCCTGCACACATCCCCAAGAAGAGGAAGCCGAAGGCCAAGCCTATGCCCTCAACGTCCCAGGAATCTGACGATGTACCTCCGGCCACTCCTATCCCAGTACTCCAAGAAGTAGGGCAGTCATTGGGCATTGCCCCGGAGAAGCTCACGGTGGATCGTCTTATGGAAGATCCCGATGACTCTGCACCCAAATCTTCTGATGTTTAATCCGCTCATATTAAGCTGCTACTGTACTGTTTTTATGTATTGTCGAACTTCTGTTGTCGTTTGGTGCTTGAAACTTCGGTTGCAGTGGCTATTACATAGCCTTGCTTTTGCTCTATCCCTAATCTGCAATGGATAGTTGTTCCACAAGGAGTTGGCGTGTGTTTTGCTGGAATGTGCGTGGCCTCAATTCAGATCATAGACAACGGGCGGTCCGTAACAAAATCGATGAGAGCCTTGCTACGGTGGTGTGCCTGCAGGAAACAAAGATGCAGTCTATTGAGTTTCGAGCAGTTAAAGGTTTCTGCCCCAAACGTTTTGATCAATTTGCTTATTCCCCCTCCAGGGGTGCATCAGGAGGGCTCATTACCCTTTGGAACTCCTCCATTCTCACTGGTCACTTAGTACAGTGCACCCCATATGGCTTAGTCATCTCCTTTACCTCTAAGCACACAAGTGAATCATGGACCTTGGTTAATGTCTACGGACCATGTCATGGGGAGGCCCGGGATCTTTTTGTGAGTTGGCTTTACAATCTTCATATACCCACTGGGGCTAACTGGCTACTTCTTGGGGACTTTAATTTCATTAGATCCCCTGACAACAGAAACCTCCCTGGGGCTGATGTAAATGACATGTTCATCTTCAATGAAATTATTGGGCATTTGGGACTACTGGAGCTTCCCATCAAAGGTAGATCCTACACTTGGTCCAATATGCAAGACAATCCTCTTCTGGAGCAGTTGGATTGGTTCTTTACATCCACCAATTGGATCTCTTCTTATCCTCTCACCCAAGTGCTCCCTCTGGCAAGGACTGCATCTGATCATGTGCCTTGTGTGGTCTCTGTCAACACCTCCATCCCCAAATGCAACTTATTTCGTTTTGAGAACTACTGGGTTGAAATGGAGGGCTTCATGGAATGTGTGCAGCAATCGTGGCTCATTCCTTCACGAAAGACTCACATCTCTGCTATTATCATGGATAAGTTGAAGCATCTTCGCCAGGCTCTGAAGAAATGGCAAACGTCCCTATCTCAGTTAAAGCACCTTATTTCCAGATGTAACCAAGTGGTGCTATGCTTGGATGAGTTGGAAGAGCTGAGGTACTTATTCAGGCCGGAAGCTAACTTCAGGAATCTCGTTAAATTGCATTTGGAACATCTACTACGCCTTCAATGTTTATACTGGAAGAAGAGGGCCACTATTCGATTCATCAAGGTTGGTGAGGAAAATACCAAAAAATTTCATGCTATGGCCACTGAAAGGTACAGGAAGAATTCTATTGCCTCTCTCAAGTTAACTGATGGGTCTATTATCTCTGATCATGATCAAATTGCTGCATGCTTCTAGGCATCTTTCAAGGATCGAATGGGAACTTCTCTTGGCATTAATATGGCTTTTGACCTTGCCTCCCTACTGGAGGAAGTTCAGGGTCTTGACATTCTCACGGAGCCCTTTTCCAAATCTGAGATGGATAAAACTGTGCATCATATGCCTACTGACAAAGCCCCTGGGCCTGATGGTTTCAATGGACTTTTTTTCAAAAAATGCTGGCACATTATTTCCCCTGAGTTTTATCAACTTGCTACTGAATTTCATGCTGGCCAGGCTCAGTTAGTAAACATGAATTCTTCCTATATTACACTCATTCCCAAAACCAGGTCACCTGAACAGGTGGGAGATTATAGACCGATATCTCTTACGGGCATGGGTCTTAAATTTTTGTCCAAAATGCTTGCCAATCGGCTACAATTGCAGATTGTTAAATGTCTTCACAAGAATCAATATGGTTTTATCAAATCCAGAACTATTCAGGATTGTGTGGGCTGGACTCTCGAGTACCTGCATCAATGTCATCAATCCAAGAAACCTATAGTTATCCTTAAGTTGGATTTTGAAAAGGCATTTGATTCTGTGGAGCATGCATTCATCTTCCAGATTCTTCGAGCCAAGGGCTTTAATGATTGATGGATCCTTTGGGTCAAGCAGCTTCTAGCCTCTGGATCTTCTTCAGTTCTAATCAATGGTGTGCCTGGGAAGAAGTTCATGTGCAAAAAAGGTGTCAGACAGGGAGATCCTTTGTCCCCTTTGTTGTTTGCTATTGCTGCTGATTTTCTACAAACTCTGGTCAATAAACTGCGGGTGGATGGACTGATTCAGCTGCCCATTCCTACCCATGATACAGATTACCCTATAGTGCAATATGCTGATGATACTCTCATCATCTTACCAGCTGACAAATCACAATCATTGCACCTTAAGCAAATGCTTTTGCTTTTCTCTCAGTCCAGTGGGTTACAGGTCAATTATCACAAATCTGCACTCTTACCTGTCAACATTCCTTCTCAGCATCTACAGGATCTGGCGGATTCCATTGGCTGTAAAGTGGGAACTCTACCCTTCACATATCTGGGACTGCCTGTTGGAATCACTAAACCCCGAATCATCGATCTCATGCCTCTGGTGGATAAAATGGAAAGAAGGCTCAGTGCTAGTTCCTCATTTCTTGCTCAGGGGGGCAGATTGCAATATGTCAACTCAGCATTGTCTGTTGTTCCTCTCTTCTTCTTATGCAGTCTGGATCTGCCACCAGGGATTCTGAAGCAATTGGAGCGGATTCAACGTCAATGCCTATGGCGAAGAAATGGGAATGATCATGCACCCTCTATTGCTGCTTGGCCACTGGTGTGCAGGCCTAAGAATAAAGGGGGGTTAGGGATTGTGAATTTAGCCGTTCAGAATGAAGCTCTTCTGCTCAAACATGCTGATAAATTCCTTAATCATGCTGATATCCCTTGGGTTCATCTGATTTGGAACACTTACTACCACCACACTGTACCTCAGGGCACTGCACTTTGTGGCTCCTTTTGGTGGAAGGACATATGCAAGCGTCTTGACCAATTCAGAGTTGTTACTTATGTCTTGCCTAATAAGGGTGACTCCTTCTTGTTCTGGTCTGATTCCTGGCTACTTGGCAACTCCACTATGCCTTTGGCAGCTCGATTCCAGCGATTGTTCTCCTTTGTAGCTGATCCTTTTTGCACAGCTCAAGAAGTTTTTGCTGCTTTTTTCTGAGGATCGTCTGCTCTCTCTGTTTCACCTTCCACTATCTGCTCAAGCTTATCAGGAACTGTCTGCTGTCCAATCTTTAGTTCTGGATCTGGATCTGGATCACCATGCCTTTGACAGATGGGTATGGCGCAAGGATGCTAAGGGCTATACACCCAAGGCCTACTATGCTCATGTTCATAGCAGTATTGTGCCTAACCCTCTGCTTAACTGGATCTGGAAAAGTTGTTGTACCATGAAAGTTAAGATGTTTGCCTGGATGCTCATTATGGATAGGCTGAACACACAGGACATGCTGGAACGGCGTCACTGGAAGGTTTCTGATTCTAATCTCTGTGTGTTATGCCATGCCAAAGTCAAGGAAGATAGAGACCATTTATTCTTCACATGCCTGTTCAGTAACAGGGTTTGGAACTACCTACAGATCACTTGGCAGGGGTCTTCTATGTGGACTGCTACTGCTGCAGCTAGAAAGAACTTCCCCCATCCGTTCTTTGCTGAGGTTGTTTTCACTGCCTCTTGGAATATCTGGACCACCAGAAATGCAAAAGTCTTCAACCAGGAACAGCCAAAGTTCAGGAAATGGAGAGCTGGATTTATCCATGATATTTCTTTATTAGCTCATAGAATTAAGGCTAGTTTCAGGGATGATCTCCTTAAGTGGATTTCCTTTTTGCCTCCTTGAGGTCTGTATCTCTCTGCTCCCCCCTCCCCTCTCTGTACATTCTATACCACCTCTTGTACATAGAGTTTTCATAGTTGCAATACAGAAAATGGCTGTGGGGGGTTTTCCCTACAGTAGCCGGTCAAAAAAAAGGAATTTTTAGCAATCGTGTTTGCATGTGAGAAGTTCAGATCTTACATTGTTGATTCCAAGGTTACTATTCACACTGATCATGCTGCTATTAAGTATCTCATGGAAAAGAAAGATGCTAAACCTAGACTTATCAGGTGGGTTCTCTTGCTACAAGAATTTGATTTGCATCTTGTTGATAGGAAGGGTGTTGAGAACCCCGTAGCAGATAACTTGTCTAGGTTGGAGAATGTTCTTGATGACCAACAACCTATTGATGATAGCTTTCCTGATGAGCAAATGAATGTCATCAATGCTTCACGTAGTACACCGTGCTATGCTGATTATGCAAATTACATCGTTGCCAAATATATACGACCTAGTTTCACATACCAGCAAAAGAAGAAATTCTTCTTTGATTTGAGGAATTACTTTTGGGATGATCCTCGCCTTTATAAGGAAGGAGTAGATGGTGTTATTAGACGTTGTGTACCTAAGCATGAACAGGGACATATCCTACAGAAGTGTCACTCCGAGCCTTACGGAGGACACCATGCGGGAGATCGAACTGCACGCAAGGTATTACAATCAGGTTTCTATTGGCCTACTCTCTTCAAGGATGCCCGTAAGTTTGTCTTGTCTTGTGATGAATGTCAAAGAATAGGTAATATCAGTAAACGTCAAGAAATGCCTATGAATTATTCACTTGTCATTGAACCAATTGATGTTTGGGGTCTTGATTATATGGGACCTTTTCCAAAGTCCAACGGGTATACTCATATCCTAGTTGTTGTTGATTACGTTACTAAGTGGGTAGAAGCTATCCCAACTAGTAGTGCTGATCACAACACCTCTATTAGGATGCTTAAAGAAGTTATTTTCCCTAGATTTGGAGTCCCTAGATATCTAATGACTGATGGTGGTTCACATTTTATTCATGGTGATTTCCGTAAAATGCTTGCTAAGTATGATGTCAACCACAGAATTGCATCTCCCTATCATCCTCGGTCCACTGGTCAAGTAGAGCTAAGTAATAGAGAGATTAAACTAATTCTGCAAAAGACTATTAATAGGTCTAGAAAGAATTGGTCTAAGAAGCTCGATGATGCACTGTGGGCTTATAGAACTACTTATAAGAATCCCATGGGCATGTCTCCGTACAAAATGGTTTACGGTAAAGCATGTCATTTACCTCTTGAGCTAGAGCATAAGGCTTATTGGGCAATCAAAGAGCTCAACTTTGATTTCAAACTTGCTGGTGAGAAGAGGTTACTTGATATTATCTCACTGGATGAATGGAGAACTCGGGCATATGAAAATGCCAAGTTGTTCAAATAAAAGGTTAAGAGGTGGCATGATAAAAGGATACAAAAACGTGAGTTCAATGTAGGTGATTATGTCTTGCTATATAATTCTCGTTTAAGATTTTTTGCAGGCAATCTTCTCTCTAAATGGGAAGGTCCTTTCATTGTTGAGGAAGTATATCGTTTCGGTGCCGTCAAGATCAACAACACGGAAGGTAATTTTCCGAGAGTGGTAAATGGGCAAAGAATCAAGCATTATATCTCAGGTACTCCCATAAATGTTGAAAGCAATGTTATTAATACCATGACTCCGGAGGAGTGCATAAGGGATATTTATCAGCCTGTTTCAGACTCCAAAAACGAAGAGGTATGTGATTCGGTAAGTAAACCGACTCCAAAACTTTTCCAGTAGCAATGTTTCTCTATTTTGGAATTTTTTAGAAAAATAGAAAAAATTTAAAGTAGTCCGGAAAGCGCACGAGGAGGCGACAAGCCTGCCAGGCGCGGCCTACCCCCTGGTCGCGCCTGGGTGGCTTGTGGGCACCTCGTGTGCCTCCCGGACTCCGTTTTCTTGCGGAGTACTCCTTTTGGTCGGGAAAAATTCATTATATATTCTCCCAAAAGGTCTGACCCTCGTATCACGCAATTATCCTCTGTTTTCGTTCCGAGCTACTTTGCAGACAGATCTAGATTGCTATGGCATCCCCAAAAGTTCCGGAGGACAAGTTCTTTGAGAAGGTCATCAATGCCTACCTTGCGGGCGTGCTGCAACACCCTCAATCTATCGAGATGCATGAGGGGGTGCTGCACATCCGTGATGTTGAGGGGCCCAAGAAGACCGGAAGCATGGAGGCTAGGCTCAAAGCAATGGAGCACCAAGTCTTCAAGTGCCAAGGGATGGTGGAACGCGGACTCAACGCCAACCACATGATGATCACGGAGTTCACCAACAAGCACAAGGTCGATGCCAATGACATCGGGAAGCACCTCTCCAGGCTCTATGACAGAATTGATCACCTACAAGCCCAGATCTATGACCTGCAGAACAAAAACTGTGAGTATGAGTATAGATTTAAATCAATACGGTTGGTTGCAGATTTGAGGATTTCGGAGACTCGATCAACCTTCCATGATGGAGCACCTATGCCTTGGAAGACGGAGGATCAAACCCAGGTTACAACAACTCCACCACCATCACCTTTGAAGGAAGACAACTAGGCACGGGTATGGGCAATCCCCTAGGCTTGTGCCAAGATTGGGGGAGTTGCCCCGGTATCGTATCACCGTCAAATCTTTTGCCTTTACCTTTTTCTTAGTTCGATCCTTTTTGGTTTTATATTTCTCTAGTAGAATAAAGTTCTTAGTATGTTCTAGGCTTGATTTTTGCTTTGTGTCACCCCCAATGTATTCGAGTTCATGAGTCATATAATAAAGAGTGTTTTAGTTAAGGGCCTTGCCTCATGCCATGATCTAAAGAAAAGAATAATAAGAGAACAAAAGCATGAAAGATTATGTAATGATCTTATGGGAAGTGATGGCTTCACATATAAAAAGAATGATGATTGAAACTTGTTGTGGGTGGACAAACGTAGACCTTGGTCATTGTTGCAATTAATAGGAAGTAATAAAGAAGGAGAGGTTCACATATAAATATATCATCTTTGACACCGTCTATGATTGTGAACACTCACTAAACTATTACATGCTTAGAAGTAGATGTTGGACAAGGAAGACAACATAATGAATTATGTTTGCTTGGTTTCGAACAATGTTATATGATTAGAGATCCCTTAGCATCTGACGATTGCTTCCACCTCATATTAGCCAAAACTCCCGCACTAAGTAGAGATACTACTTGTGCATCCATAAACCTTCAACCCAATTTTGCCATGAGAGTCCACCATACCTACCTATGGATTGAATAAGATCCTTCAAGTAAGTTGTCATCGGTGCAAGCAGTAAAAATTGCTCTCTAATATGTATGATCTATTAGTGTGTGGAAAATAAGCTTTGTACGAACCTGTGATGAGGAAGACATAAAAGCGACAGACTGCATAATAAAGTTCTTTATCACAGGAGGCAATATAAAGTTACGTTCCTCCGCACTAAGAGGACACGCATTCAAACCTCAAAAGCGCATGACAACCTCTGCTTCCCTTTGTGAAGGGCCCATCTTGTACCTTTACTTTTTGCCCTTGTAAGAGTCATGGTGATCTTCACCAATTCCCTATTTTTCCCTTTGTCTTGGCTACCGTCACATCCTTGGGAAAGATCTATATTCATATATCAACTTGGAGTTGACTACTTATGCTTTATTATTGTTGACTTTACCCTTGAGGTAAATAGTTGGGAGGCAAAACTATAATCCCCTATCTTCCTCTGTGTCCAGCTGAAAATTTGACACCATGAGTACCACGTGAGTTGTAACAATTGTGGAAAACAAAAGAGATGATTGAGTATGTGGATTTGCCTTACAAGCTCTTATTTGACTCTTTCTGATGTTGTGATAAAATGCAATTGCCTCAATGACTTTGGACTGTTGTTGGTTACTTCTCGGTAAGGTTTTTGCTTCATGCTTTGCTTTGTGAAGGAATTGTTACTTCGCCATAAGAATCGTTATGATGTATTGCTGTCGTATGTGTAATCATGATGCCCTCATGTCCGTATTATGTTTTATCGACACCTTCGTCCCTCAACATGTGGACATGTTTATGGAACTTGGTTTTCGCTTGAGGACAAGCGAGGTCTAAGCTTGGGGGAGTTGATACGTCCATTTTGCATCATGCTTTCATGTTGATATTTATTGCTTTATGGGCTGTTTTATTACTTTGAGGTACCATATTTATGCCTTTTCTCTCTTATTTTGCAAGGTTTATTTGAAGAGCGAGAATTCAGGCAGCTAGAATTCTGGACTGGAAAAGTAGCAAATCTTAGTCCACTATTCTGCACATCTCCAAATGCCCTGAAAAGTTACGTGGAATTTTTTGGGATTATATAAAAAAATACTGGGCTAAATAAGTACCAGAGGGGGCTACCAGGGCGCCACAAGCCCTAACACCGCCACCCCCCTGCTGGCAGATGGAAAGCTTGTGGGCTCCCTGACGGCCCACTGGCCCCCCTCTTTTTCTATATGAAGGGTTTCATTCCAGAAAAAATCAATCGCAAGCTTTTTTGTGGTTTCGCCGCCGCCACGAGGCGGAACTTGAGCAGATCGAATCTAGAGCTCCGGCAGGACGATCCTGCCGGGGAAACTTCCCTCCCGGAGGGGGAAATCATCGCCATCGTCATCACCAACACTCCTCTCGTCGGAGGGGAGGCATCTTCATCAACATCTTCATCAGCACCATCTCCTCTCCAACCCCTAGTTCATCTCTTGTAACCAATCTCCGTCTCACGACTCCGATTGGTACTTGCAAGGTTACTAGTAGTGTTGATTACTCTTTGTAGTTGATGCTAGTTGGATTACTTGGTGGAAGAGTTTATGTTCAGATCCTTGATGCTATTCATTACACCTCTGATCATGATTATGATTATGCTTTGTGAGTAGTTACTTTTGTTCCTGAGGACATGGGATAAGTCATGTTAATAATAGTCATGTGAATTTGATATTCGTTCGGTATTTTGATATGTTGTATGTTGTTTTTCCTCTAGTGGTGTTATGTGAACATCTACTACATAACACTTCACCATACTTGGGCCTAGAGGAAGGCATTGGGGAGTAGTAAGTAGATGATGGGTTGCTGGAGTGACAGAAGCTTAAACCCCAGTCTATGTGTTGCTTCGTAAGGGGCTGATTTGGATCCACTAGTTTAATGCTATGGTTAGACGTTGTCTTAATTCTTCTTTGGTAGTTGTGGATGCTTGTGAGAGGGGTTAATCATAAGTGGGATGCTTGTCCAAGTAAGGGCATTACCCAAGCGCCGGTCCACCCACATATCAAACTATCAAAGTAACGAACGCGAATCATATGAACGTGATTAAACTAGCATGACAGAAATTCCCGTGTGTCCTCGGGAGCGTTTTTCCTCCTATAAGACTTTGTTCAGGCTTGTCCCTTTCTACAAAGGGGATTGGGCCACTTGTTGCACCGTTGCTACTACTTGTTACTTGTTACTTTTCGCTTGCTATGTTTCACCTCACTACACCATCACTTGTTACCGCTACTTTCAGTGGTTACAGTTATTACCTTGCTGAAAACCGTTTATCAGAGCCTTCTGCTCCTCATTGGGTTCGACATTCTTACTTATCGAAAGGACTACGATTGATCCCCTATACTTGTGGGTCATGAGTAACCACTCCTTTGGAGAATGTCTTTGGTAGCTTGAAGAGAGGGGTAACCACTCGTAGACAATTAACAAACTTTAGTGCACATCATGCATTTTTTTCTTGCATTGAACCCCTAAAGGTACAAGAAGCGCTCGAGGACATGGAGTAGCTTGAAGCCATGCATGATGAACTCAACAACTTCGAGCACAACAAAGTGTGCCAGTTGGTGCCAAGACCAAAGGAGAACCACAACGTCATTGGAACAAAATGGAACTTTTAGAACAAGCAAGATGCAAACGGTGTCTTCATTTGCAAGAAGGCAAGATTGGTAGCACAAGGCTACTAACAAGTCAAGGGTATCAGCTACGGTGAAACCTTTGCTCCCATTGCTCCCCTTGAATCTATTCGCATGTTGCTTGCATTTGCTCCTCATCGTAATTTCAAATTATATCAAATGGGTGTGAAGAGTGCATTTCTTAATGACCCTCTTAAGGAGTTGGTATATGTCAAGAAACCCCCGGGGTTCGAGGATACCAAGTTCCCCAATCATGTTTACATTCTCGATAAGGCACTCTATCGCCTTAAACAAACCCCACGTGCATGGTATGAGCACCTGATACGTCCCAAACGTATCTATAATTTCTGCTTGTTCCATGATCTTTTGGGTGACAATGTTACATGTTTTGCTACACTTTTATATCATTTTACACATATTTGGACTAACCTACTAACTCAGTGCACCCAGTGCCAGTTTATGTGTGTTGATGTCTTTTTTGCACGGGCTTTTACCCAATTTTCCGAAACCCGAAAAAATCCAGAAAAATATATAAAAAATCAGCGAAACAGAAGCTTCGGGATCACCAAAGGATGGCCAGAGGGGGTCGAGGGGCCTCCCAGGAGGCCTGCTAGCGCAGCCAAGGCCCAGGCCGCTCTAGGAGGTCGCATGAGTGGGCCCCACCTCCACTAGTGCCCTCCTTTGGCCTATATTTAGTGTTCTGTGAGCTTCTCCACCGCCATGGACGCTTCCCGGACGTGTCGTGAGTAGTCCTCCTTGTACCATGAATCCATGACCAGTAGCTATGTGATGTCTTCTCTCCAATCTTGTGCATCAATGGTTAGTCCTTGTGAGCTGCCCTACATGATCAAGGCATCTATGTGATCCTCTTGCTTTTGCTATGCTCGGTTTGTTGGGATCCGATGGATTATGAGATTATGTTCAGATTGTCATGAGTTATATATTTGATTATCCTTTTATGTTATATCCCTTAGTGATTCTTGCATGTTCTCCGTTTCTTTTTATTGCTTTGTCCAAGTAGTAGATCGTAACTCTAAGAGGGAGCGTTATGCATGATTGTGGGTTCGGGCCCCTCGATGTCTAGCTTGAGTGACAGAAACATGACACTAGGGGGTGTGCTTGCTGCCACCAGGTAGAAAACAATGGTGCTTGTGACCAAGGTTGCAAGGATTGTTTACCTTATGCATAGTTCGTTAATGCAGTTATCCGTTGCTTTGAGTTAACACTTTGGGTGGGGCTCGCAACTTAATACCGGAGAGATGTTCTGGATAGATATCTCAAGGTGGATTATTAGTAAGTACATGTTGATGAATAAATGGTCTACTTGTCTTGGCGTACTGCCCATTACTATTGAACCTCTAACTATCCAGGAGCATAATTAGCATTCAGGTGCGATCATAATTCTGTCGATTGCCCAACTGTGATTTGTTTACCCTAGCATAGTTGTTTATCGTCTTTTGGGAGACATACATCACTAGTGAACATCATGTGACTCCGGTCCATATCACCATCATTGTTTACACCTTCATCATTTACCGCTTTCATTTACTTTTCTGTTGCAATCACTATTACCTTCCCGCTTGTGTTTTGATCCTTTGCAAACGACAAGGCCGGAGAGATTGATAACCTCTCTGTACTCGTTGGGAGCAAAGTTATTTGATGTGTGTGCAGGTCCACGTCTTCTGATAGTGCCAGGGTGGGAGACACCTACTTGTTGAGCCTAGGAGTCCTCCTGGTTCGATAAACCTTATAGTCTCCATGTAAGGGAAATTTGCTGCTGGCTACGTCTCCACCTTCCACTTGGGGTATCCAACGAGGGGCGAGAAGTATATACGTCATCTTGTCATCAAGCGAATTTCTGGCACCATTGTCGGGGTCTCCAGTCTTCAAGATAGGGGAGTTGCACGCTATCTTTTACCTTTGCTTTTTAGTCTTGTTAGTTTGCTCTCTAGTTTTTTGCTTTAGAGTCTTATACCAAAAACCACAAAAACAATTAGTTACTGTGCTTTGTTGAGTCAGTATGCCTAAATCCTTTGCCTCTAGTGTCGCACCCGAAGGAGAGATTCTCACCTTCAAACAAAGGGTTGGAGAAAGTTTGAAAGATGCTTGGTATAGAATTAAAAATTCTCAAGATAGAGCCACCAAGAAGCAATCCACCACTATTTTGCTTAGAAATTTTTATGTTGGTATTATTTCTTGGCATAGGTTTGTTCTAGACACAGCAATAGGAGGGAATTTCTTGGAAGCTCCCATTGGGGAGGCTCTTAACGTTATGGAAAATCTTGTCGGAATCCCACCTATTGTTGACATAAAGAATGATATCACTTTATCTCACGTTATGAGTAAACTTGAGAAAATAGAGCTAGAGATGCCAAGCATGAGTAAGATTAATGAAGTGGATCATAGGATTCAAGGAACTTAAATAGACCTGATAGCTCCATGAACAAAATTTAGAAAATTTTGGAGACCCTTAAATCCCATGATGTGGATCCTTCTAGGATTGATAAGATAGAGGATATTTTTCAAACTTTAGGAACTACTCTATCCTCCATCAAGACTGAAAAGGTAGAAACCCCTGCAAGGAAGGGTCCTAGGTTCGTTAACGTATCCAAGGTTCCTCTACCCAAAACAAGTATACCTATTGCTAAGGGTGTTGAAACTCTGAAGACCTTGGAAGAGATACACCTCTTAAATAGAATTAGAAATGAAATTCCAATTGGTCTTATTACCTTTGCTTTTGCTCCTAGAAGTGTTGCCACTAAGCCTCTCTCTGAGAATCCTCTTAAGAATAGTTTTATTATTGAAGAGCTCTTTGATGGTCTTGATGATAGTTCAATTGATACAACTTGATCTTCTTACATTGTGCCTAGCTCAAAGGCATAAAAGAAAGCGCATGTTGGGAGGCAACCATTTTTTTTACTTTCTGTTTTAGTGGTCTTGATGTGTGTTACTACTGTAGCAACATCATTGTATCTTTATTTTTAAGCTTTGTGCCAAGTTATAGCCTCCGATTGCAAGAAAGTTCAAAAGTTGTGACATGCTGTCCAGAAACAGATTATGTCTCCTTGACAGAAAAATTCGCCAAAAATCACCAGATCATCTTTTTTATCTGAATTGTTTTGACAGCATGCTCTATATAATTGTATTTCTGGCATCTGTTCTGAAATTTTTTATTCGAGTTGCAGAAAAACCAAGAAAAAATTATTTACTACCTGTTGTTTTGTTTTTCACAGATTCTGCCAAGTTTTGTGTTTTCATTGTTTTGTGAATCCTAAGCTTGCTTTTTATTTGCATAAACCTTTTGGCATTCATGAGAAGTAGTATCTTTTCATGGAAATCTTTATTTCTAGCAGGTATTGAATTGTTTTATTAAGGGATATAACCACTCTAATCGGCTTATCATGAGTTTTGTATGAAGGGAGTTTTCAAGTATGTGATGGTAGAGATGATGAAAGAAGATGCAGGAATGTCAAGCGCTCAAGCTTGATGATTCCCCCATGCATCCCAAGAAATATTCAAGGAGACTAAAGTGTCTAAGCTTGGGGATGCCTCCGTGCATCCCCTCCTCTATCAAGAATCATCAGTTCGTCCATCTCCATGTTATAATTTTATAACTTCATACGATATGTGCTATGCTTGGAGCGTCCTGCTATTTGCTATTTAGTTTTTTTAGTTTTTCTTGTTGTTAATAACAAGTCGGAACCTAGCCTGCCTTGTTTGGGAGATAGACACGCTCCATTCCACTCTAGAACACAACATAGGTTTTCATGCTTATCCTTTTTTGTGTGTTCTTCATCTTCTCGTAGCTGCTATCATGCTTAGCTCTTAGTTTTCATGCTTATCTTTTTAAGAGCTATTATTTAGGTTGATTTTCAAAATCTCTTGAGTTATCATGCTTATCTTGTTTAGAGAGTTGGCCCGTTGCACTGAGTTGTGTGTCTTGCATGAGTAGGTAATTGAGATTGCTATTTAAGTAAAGTAGTAACCTGCAATAGTTTTCAGGTATACATTTGAGTAATGTTTTACTATTGGTGCCAAGAGCTTGAGCCTATTAGTGATAGGTGTCGTATTTTGGGAAATCCGTGTGTTTTTTAAAAACTAAAAATTAGTTGAGAACTCTAGCTACTAAATTGATCGCTAACCTATGGAGGGGTTGCAATATATAGTACCCTCACGTTACCATGAGTCGAGGATGCGCAAGGATAACCAAACCCCCAAACATTCCTCCTCGGGGTACTTGTCTCTTTGTGAATTTCCTAACTAGATAGAGAGTTACCGATAATAAGTGTATAAGTTCTTCGGACTAATGTGAGTATTCGATTGTTGGCACTTCCACCATCCATATTTTGCTAGCCTCTTCGGTATCGTGCATTGCCTTTTTCTCATATTGAGAGTTGGTGCAAACTCCGCCGGTGCATCCAAACCCATGACATGATACACTCTGTCATACATAAGCCTGATTATATCTTTCCTCAAAACAGCCACCATACCTACATATTAAGGCATTTCCATAGCCTTTCCGAGATACATTGTTGTGCAACATCCATCATCTCATGACTTGATCTTCATGGCATACATGCTTTTGCTTGATCATAGAGCCGCATGATAGTTGGGCCTTGCCCTCATTATTGCTACATGACGCGCTAGTATCATTGCATATCCTGCTACACTCGAGAGGCATACATTTGTATACATCATGATAGTTTTCACTTGTCTTTATGTTGAGTACTTCTTATAAATTGTGATGATTTTTCTTTCTATTCATGTAAAACATAGAGTGTTGCCCTTAAGTGAGGAAAAGATCCCAAAGTGGACAAAACAAAATATCCCAAAGAGGACAAATGAAAGATAAAAATAAACAGCCAAAGAGGGCACAAAAAATAAAAAGAAAAATAGAAAAAGAAAAAGAAAAATAAATAAAAAGAGAGAAGGGGGCAACACTACTATTCCATTTGAAAGATCCACACTCGTACTCCATTACTATATTGGTACTACATAGAGATTATCATTCATGCATAACTATGTGGAGACCCTTACACTATAGAACTTGGTTTGCATATTCCAATGATGAGCCTCCTCATATGAGCTCTAGGTCTTCATGAGCAAACAAGTTGGATGCACCCCGACTAGTTCTATTGGAGAGATTACCTTAGCTCATATGTGCATCCATTACTTGGCAATCCCTACTCCTCACAACATATCGATCATTTGGCTTTCTCTCGCCTATGGTTGTCCTCATTGATGTGAGCCTTTCACACCTTTTTTGTCTTCCTTCCCCATCATTATTCTATTTGCCATCCTAAGTGCCAACATATCTTGCTTATGCTCATTCATTGCATGAGTGCTCAAAATCGAAAGGAGAGGATCATTTTGACTTGTGCATGACAAGTGGTCTGGGGATGAGTAAAAATAAGATTCCGAACGAGAATAAGTGTGAGGTTTAGTAGATGAGTTCTCAATTAAAAAATATTTTATCTCTAAACCCATCTCCCACTTCTTGCACGCAAACACCATTTGGAAACATTCGAGTCGTGGACAGCGATAGCACCTGCACCTTTATATTCTTACTTTGCTAAATTCAATACTAAATATAGACTCTTGCTTGTTATTGTCTTGACTTGAATTGCATATCTCACTTTCTTTACTTTGAATTTCTTATATGTGTGTTATCATGTCACCACAGAAATTATTGTGTTATCATTTATCTACTTGAGGACGAGCAAAAATTAAGCTCGGGGATGTTGATACGTCCCAAACGTATCTATAATTTCTGCTTGTTCCATGATATTTTGGGTGAAAATGTTATATGTTTTGCTACACTTTTATATCATTTTACACATATTTGGACTAACCTACTAACTCAGTGCACCCAGTGCCAGTTTATGTCTGCTGATGTCTTTTTTGCAGGGGCTTTTACCCAATTTTTTTAAGCCCAAAAAAATCCAGAAAAAATATATAAAAAATCAGTAAAACAGAAGCTTCAGGATCACTAAAGGAGGGCCAGAGGGGGCCACGGGCCTCCTAGGAGGCCTGCTGGCGCGGCCAGGAGCTAGGCCGCGTGAGTAGGACGCCTGGGTGGGTCCCACCTCCTCTGGTGCCCTCCTTTGGCCTATATTTAGAGATCCGTGAGGGAACCCTCGCTGACTTTCTGGAATCGCGAATTTTTCCATCGTTCCGCCGCTGCAGCACTTCCAAGATCGGGAGCGTCAGGAGACCTCTTCCTGGCACCCTGCCAGAGGGAGGATTGACCTCCGGGAGCTTCTCCACCGCCATGGACGCTTGCCGGACGTGCCATGAGTAGTCCTCCTTCGACCATGAGTCCATGAACAGTAGCTATGCGATGTCTTCTCTCCAATCTTGCGCTTCAAAGGTTAGTCCTTGTGAGCTGCCCTACATGATCAAGGCATCTATGTAATTCTCTTGCTATTGCTATGCTCGGTTTGTTGGCATCCAATGGATTATGAGATTATGTTCAGATTGTTATGAGTTATATATTTGATTATCCTTTTATATTATGTTCCTTAGTGATTCATGCATGTTCTCCGTTGCTTTTTATTGCTTTGGCTAAGTAGTAGATCGTAACTCCAAGAGGGAGTGTTATGCATGATTGTGGGTTCGGGCCCCTCAATGTCTAGCTTGAGTGCAGAAACATGAGACTAGGGGATGTGTGTGTTGCCACCAGGGATAAAACAACGGTGCTTGTGACCACGGTTGCAAGGATTGTTTACCTTACATATAGTTCGTTAATGCAGTTGCCCGTTGCTTTGAGTTAACACTTTGGGTGGGGCTCGAAACTTAATAACGGAGAGATGTTCTGGATAGATATCTCAAGGTGGATGATTAGTAAGTAGATGCTGATGAATAAACGGTCTACTTGTATTGGCGTACTGCCCATTACTATTGAACCTCTAACTATCAAGGAGAATAATTAGCATTGCGGTGCGATCATAATTCTATCAATTGCCCAACTGTGATTTGTTTACCCTAGCATAGTTGTTTATCATCTTTTGTGAGAGAGACATCACTAGTCAACATCATGTGACTCCGGTCCATATCACCATCATTGTTTACACCTCCATTATTTACCGCTTTCATTTACTTTTCCGTTGCAATCACTATTACCTTCCCGCTTGTGTTTTGATCCTTTGCAAACTACAAGGCCGGAGAGATTGACAACCTCTGTGTACTCGTTGGGAGCAAAGATATTTGTTGTGTGTCCAGGTCCATGTCTTAGCGCCAGGGTGGGAGACACCTACTTGTTGAGCCTAGGAGTCCTCCTGGTTCGATAAACCTTACAGTCACCATGTAAGGGAAATTTGATGCTGACTACATCTCCACCTTCCACTTGGGGTATGCTATCCCACAGACAACAGCGCTAGAAATTGACACGTTGACAGAGGCTGGGCTTGCGTTGGTTTTTCCCTTGAAGAGGAAAGGGTGATGCAGCACAGGAGCAGTAAGTATTTCCCTCAGTTTGAGAACCAAGGTATCGATCCAGAAGGAGGGTCTCGTCAAGTCCAGAGTACCTGCGCAAACACAAACAAGCTTGCACCCAACGATTCAAAGGGGTTGTCAATCCCTTCAAGATTGTTTGCAAAGTGAGATCTGAAGGCGGAAAGTGCAACGAAGTAAAAAGTGTAAGGCTGAAAATATGGTGTGGAGTAGACCCTGGGGGCCATAGTGTTCACTAGAGGCTTCTCTCAAAATAGCAAGTATTACGGTGGGTGAACAAATTACTGTCAAGCAATTGATAGAACCGCGCAAAGTCATGACGATATCTAAGGCAATGATCATACATATAGGCATCACGTCCGAGACAAGTAGACTGATACTTTCTGCATCTACTACTATTACTCCACACATCGACCGCTATCCAACATGCATCTAGTGTATTGAGTTCATGATGAACAGAGTAACGCTTTAAGCAAGATGACATGATGTAGAGGTATAATCTCAAACCAATGATGAGAACCCCATCTTTTTACCCTTCATGGCAACAACACGATGCGTGCCTCGCTACCCCTTCTGTCACTGGGTGAGGTCACCGCACGTATGAACCCAAAACCAAGCACTTCTCCCATTGCAAGAATCATAGATCTAGTTGGCCAGAGAAAACCCACAACTCGAAGAGAATTACAAGGATATGAAATCATGCATAAGAGAGATCAGAAGAAACTCAAATAAGATGCATAGATAATCTGATCATAAATCCACAATTCATCGGATCTCGACAAACACATCGCAAAAGAAGATTACATCGGATAGATCTCCATGAAGATCATGGAGAACTTTGTATTGAAGATCAAAGAGAGAGAAGAAGCAATCTAGTTACTAGCTATGGACCCGTAGGTCTATGGTGAACTACTCACGCATCATCGGAGAGGTCATGGTGTTGAGGAAGAATCCCTCCGTGTCCGAATCCCCCCTCCGGCAGGGCACCAGAACGTGCCCCAGATGGGATCTTGCGGAGACAGAAGCTTGCGGCGGCGGAAAAGTACTTTCGGTGATCTCCTGATTTTTTGGGATTTTTAGGGAATTTATAGGCGCAACCCCTAGGTCAGGGGACGCTCAGGGGGCCCACAAGCCTGGATGGCACGGCCTCCCCCCTGGCCGCGGGGTGGGGACTTGTGGGGCCCCTGGGGCTCCCCTGCCTTGGCTCCCAAGCTCCCCGATCTTCTTCCGTTCCAGAAAAAATCTTTTCGGGGATTTTCTTTCGTTTGGACTCCGTTTCAAAATCTCCTCTGAAAGGGGTCAAAAACATGGAAAAACAGGAACTGACACTTGGCACTGAGTTAAGAAGTTACTCCCAAAAAATAAATAAAAGGCATTCAAAACATCCAAAGTTTGACAAGATAATAGCATGAAACCATCAAAAATTATAGAAACGTTGGAGACGTATCAGGTTATCCAACGAGGGGCGAGAAGTATATGCATCATCTCGTCATCACTAGCGAGTAGATTTGATGTACTAGAAGGAAATATGTTCTCTTGGCATCCCCGGTAATATCGGATGTGACCAGCGATGGTAGCCACCATGGTGTGTGCCCTGAGCGGTGGTACTGCCGCCTATTAGAGGTAGTACCGCTCCAGGAAGTGGTACTACTGCTCTGGTCTGACAATTACACATGTTTTCTTGTGTTACGTCAAATTTTCTCCCACTTGTTGGCATATGCATATCATATTCTCTCATGTTTCCCCCTTGTTTGTGTTTTGGATCTGAGGAGGTGGCGGCTCTGCTCCTTGGGAGCGTAGGGTGAACCCAAACCGTGGAAGCTCAAAGTGTTACCACACTACTGAAGCAGATAGCTCAAGCGAGCCACGAGAGAATGTTCAAGAAGATAATGCCAGTCAGCAATCTTCCAAGTCAAAAGGGAAGCGGCCTGCTGTCAGGCCATTGAAGTCCCAATCCATGGCCACTCTGAATGCTAAGGACGTGTGAATGTCTCGCAAGGCCTGTCCCTATGGGGAACCTCAGGAGCGATCTATGCGCAACTGGCCCTTCTAGACCAGGGAGCAACTGTTAGTCTATAATGATGTACAGAAGCATAGGGAGAACTTGTATGTTCCACATGTCAAATCCTTTGACAAGGAATATATGCAGCAGAATGTCAGGTACTTCGGAACTGCTCTTCTACCATGTGCAAAACTAGGCATTCTCAACATTATGTAGTTCAACAAAGACTTTGATCCCGAGATTATCGTTGTGTTCGTTTCCATAGTGCATTTGGGGGATCATGAGGGCAGGACCCTGACTTGGATGGCCAACGGCAGGCTGCTTTCTGCTCCGTGGAAGAATTTTATGAATCTACTAGGCTATGAGGATAGTGGACTCGATACCCTCTTGGTTTCTGTCCACAAGGAGAGACAACTTCAACCCACAAGTACCACCTTCATAAATACAATACGAAGAACATATCCTCCACCACGGGAAAGTCCACCTGGGTGCTGGAATCATTCTTAGATATTATGCACCGCATCTTCTGGTACACTCTCTTTCCCCATGTTGGGAATCTGGATCAGGTACACTCATACTTGGTGGATTTCCTACTTTTTTGTGGGCATCATAAGTTCAAGGTTAATGTGGAGCCATTGATGTTTGTCATGTTATGTGGTTTGAGCTCCTTTCTGCTATTTCTGAGCATAAGTGCCGCATCTATGGGGTATGGGCCCTATCTCATGCATCTGATTGAGAAACTTGGTTAAAGGACATGGATGTCGCCTAGGGGGGTGAATAGGAGCTTTAAAATAATTATGGTTTAGGCTTGAACAAATGCGGAACAAAACTAATGTTTAATTTTTCAAGCAGAAAACCTAAAACAACTAGGCTCACCTAAGTGCACCAACAACTTATGCTAAGAAATATAAACAACTAAGTGATACCAAGATATATAACAATAAACAATATGTCTATCACAGAGAAAAGTGTGTAAGTAAAGGGCTCGGGTAAGAGATAACCGAGGCACGCGGAGACAACGATGTATCCCGAAGTTCACAACCTTGCAGATGCTAATCTCCGTTTGGAGCAATGTGGAGGCACAATGCTCCCCAAGATGCCACTAAGGCCACCATAATCTCCTCACGCCCTCGCACAATGCAAGATGTTGTGATTACACTAAGGGACCCTTGAGGCTAGTCACCGAACCCGTAAAACAAGGTTGGTGTAATCTCCACAACTTAATTGGAGGCTCCCAATGACACCACGAAACTTCACCATAATGGGATATGGCTTCGAGGTGACCTCAAATTCTTGGGGCAATCTCCACAACTTAATTGGAGACCCCTACGCTTGCCTAGAGCTTTACACCACAATGATTAATCTCCAAGGCACCACCAAGCTTCTAGGACGCCAAAGCATCCACGAAGAACAACCTCTAGGGTACCAAGTACCCAAGGGTAACAAGCTTCTCAACTTCTCACTTCCACGTATCACCGTGGAGAAATCAAACCGATGCAACTAATTCAATGTCAAGAACACACGAAGTGGTCAAGTCCCTCACACTCAAATCCATCCACAACAACAAAAGCTATGGAGGAATGAGAGAGGAAGAACAAGGAGCTCACAAAGAACTCCAAGATCAAGATCCAAGGGGTTCCCTTCACATAGAGGATAAAGTGATTGGTGGCGATGTGGATCTAGATCTCCTCTCTCTTTTCCCTCAAGAACTAGCAAGAATCGTTGGAGGGATTGAGAGTAAGCAAACTCGAAGAAGGTCAACAATGGGGGAAGAACACGAGCTCAACGAATAGGAAACCATTGGGGAAGAAGACCCCCTTTTATAGAGGAAGGGAATCTGCACGTTATCCACCCCCTCAGCACGAGCTAGAGCGATACTACCGCTCGTGGGAGCGGTACTACCGATGATAAGCGGTACTTCCGAGCAGCGGTACACGCCAGGGCACCAACACAGCACTACCGCTCTGAGCGGTACAACCGCCGGCCCGGCCAGTACTACCGGTGATAACATGTAGTACCGCTACCACATGGAAATTTTACGACACACTAGAGGCGACAAAAGAAACCAGAACTGCCATAACATTCACATGCGAGCTCCAAATTGAGAAAACTCAAGCTTGCTGGAAATCTTAAGAATATGTAGTTAAGAAAATGCCAATGATATAGAGATGTGAAACCTCTATCAATGAAGAACCGGCAAAAATTCCAACATCAAAAACATCATAGAAGATGCATATGAACTCCATTTTTGATCAACTCGAGCTTGTCATAAAGATGACCATAAGCTCTAAAACTCACAAAGAGAAACACCAAACAAGAACCAAGAAATATGATGCAAGGATGCAAATGGTTTGAGCTCTCAATGAACGATACGATCAAGCTACTCACTTGATAGCCCCCCTTGACAGTGTGGCAATCTATTCTAAAATAGAAAAAGCTATCAAGGGCAAACATATACCTTGCACATAGTCCACTTGAGCTAGAATATGACGATCTTGACTTCCTCAAGATGGACCACCTTTCTTGATTGTGTTGGCTTGATGAAGACTAGTTGATTGCTCCCCCATACTCACTATGGGTGAGCCACTCTTCAGCACATCTCCAGAAGTCCATTGCCACCACAATGGACGACAAGCTTCAAGCATGATCTCTTCATGATGCTCCACTTGATCTTGCACATCGCAATCCTGACGAGGATCACCACTTGATGTCATCCTTCATGGGTTGGATGATATCTTCCTCTTGACTCAAGCCCATGGAAACACACCTAACCCAACATAGAACTCTCACGAAGACCATGGATTAGTACACAAAAGCGTAATGGACAATGCTTACCATACCATGGGATCACTTGATCCCTCTCGGTACATCTTGTATGCTTTGTGTATTGATCAACTTGATTTACTCTTTGACTTAGTCTTGATCAACCTTGTGTCTTTATGACCATTCTTTGGATAATACCTTGAATATCACTTCGGTCATATATAAACTCTTTGAAACCAACAGATGGACTTCAAGAAGTGCCTATGGACAAACCCTTCAAATATAACTTAAGGCAACCATTAGTCCATAGGGATTGTCATCAATTACCAAAACCACATATGGAGAAATAGGCCCAAACACTTGGGCAGTGACTTTTCCTAAAGATACATTGAAGTATGGGGAGCTGGTATCACACAAGGTGGTTCGGCTGTGGCAGAAGGATAACTGCGATACTCATATTGCTCTTGTTTAGGATTTGACGAAGGATGAAGAGGATGAATATGACAAGGAGGATGAGAACTTTGTGTCGGTGGGTGGCACTGCCCCTAGTGTCGTGACCCCTTCTGCTGAGCCATCTTGGGCTAAGAAGCTGGAGGAGAAGATGATGAAGATGTTCTATATGTAGGCAAAGGGTTAGTACAGGGATCATGCTACCAAGAAGGCGACAATCAGTCATCACAAGGTTATGGGTAGGAAGCCAGGCTTACATATTTCTAGCAGTTCTGAGGACAGAATCACTCATGAAGACATCTGTATCGCTGAACGCTGCATGTGGGATTCTGATGCTGAGTTTCCTGGATCACTTGCTCCTCCTGGCTCTAAAACCGGAGAGGTTGATGTCACCCACCGGAGTTACCACCTTCCTCGATCATCTTAGTTCTGTATGCCCTTTTTGGTGTCCTGCTGTCAAAGAGGGAAAGAGTTTAGGTATTTGCGAGAGTCAGGAGTGTGTTTTTCATTGCCTATTTTTATTTCTCTCGTGAACTCTTCTCTCATTTGCTTTTCTTTTCTTTTCTTGCTTTTATGCGTGTGAGACTCTTGTGAGACTACGTCATATGGTTTGAGACATATGATACCTTAATTTTATCTTATCTCTTAGTTTGTGAGATGGTTATCTTGTGCCCTATTATCAGTGCTCACATCACTTCTTGCATCTATATTGCTTTCATATTCTCTCAATGCAAGTAGTGTCTGTCTATAAAATATAGGGGGAGTGTTGGTCCTAGTGTGTGCATTTTGCATTTGAGAAGCATACTCAAATAGTGCACACATCTAGGGGGAGCATGTCTACATTTTTTAGATAGTGGGGTTTGCATTCTATCTTGTGTATATCATCTATGATAATCCCGTGTTTTCATCAATCCACCAAAAGGGGGAGATTGTAAGGGCATATTTCTACCCTAGTGGTTCTGGTGATTGATGACAATGCTTTTGCGGACTAATCATGTGCACTAAGCCTTGCAGGTATTTCATCCTATGGCACAAGACGGTTCATGCCCCTCGGTGTATTAAAATGAAGATGGTTTTCTATCATACGTTTCATTATCGATGGACTTGACTCGTAGGAAAAGCTATACTATTAAGAGGGGGTCCGCATCGAAAAGGTTTGGATGGAATCATCAGGTACATGTTTTCTCGTACCCTCTTTCTCGCCTTGATGGAGCCTCTAACCTTGTCCCTGCCCTGCTTGGAAAGATCCAAGTGGTAGTACCACCCTGGTCAGCGGTAGTACCGCTCTGGGGCGGAAGTTCTCTGGCCGGTACCGCTGGCTAGTGCCACTGCCCATGGTTCTCGACACTTTTTGTGTCGGACTAGGCAGTTTCAGAAGCGGTGGTACTAGGCGGTAGTACCGCTCCAAGAGCGATAGTACCGCTTCTTACTACAATGCCAGGACCACTTAGTATTTCTAGGCTAGGCATACAACAAATTCCTGAGCGGATATGGGAGGCGGTACTACCCCTAATGGGTGGTAGTACCACTCGTGACAGCGGTAGTACCGCCTCGGTAGTACTACCGGCCACTATCTCTTGCTGGACTGCTGCTCTCTGCCTCAGCGGTAGTACTACTCCCCTGGAGCGGTACTACCTCTAATGGGAGGTACTACCGCTCTCTGGAGCGGTGGTAACGCTCATGTGCGAGCTGAGTGGGTAGGTAACGGTGGGAAATGTTCCCCCACTATATAAAGGAGTTCTTCTTCCCTTAGAAGTTCACCTTTCCCAACCCTAAGCTCCATTTTCGCCCGATCTCTCTCCCTAGCCAACAAAACTTGTTGATACTCTAGGGTTTTCTTGAGAGGGCCTTGATCTACACTTCCACCAAGAGAAGTTTGATTCCCCCCATTAATCCCTCACGGATCTTGTTATTCTTGTGTGTTTGAGCACCCTAGATGGTTAAGGTCACCTCGAAGCCATATTTCATTGTGGTGAAGCTTCGTGGTTTTGTTGGGAGGCTCCAATTCACTTGTGGAGATTCCCCCAACCTTGTTTGTAAATGTTCGGTTGCCACCTTCAAGGGCACCACTAGTGGAATCACGACATCTCGCATTGTGTGAGGGCTTTAGGAGAATACGATGGTCTTAGTGGCATCTTGGGGAGCATTGTGCCTCCACACCGCTCTAACGGATACGTACTTTCCCTCAAAGGGAATGAACTTTGGAAACACATACTCGTCTTGATCGGTTCCACTTGTGGTCACTTCTTACCTTTACATGCATTTGTTACTTGCCTTTTATTGTTGTTATTAATTAGCATCATATAGGTTGCTCACCCAGTTGCATATCTAGACAACCTATTTGTTGCTAAACTTAATTTGTTAAAAAAAGCTTAAAATTGGTAGTTGCCTATTCACACCCCCCCCCTCTAGTCAACCATATCGATCCTTTCAAGTGACCATAGTGATTCGTGGATAACCTTTCATATGAATGGATATGAACAAAGACTTGAATTTATTATGAACGGAGAAATTCCAAAAATATTTTAGTCTTTTCTCACACAAACCCGTTGAAAGTACAATTGCTCCCTAGGGTGGTTTTGATAATTGATCACAACATATGCATCATTGGACTGATATGTTTTCCAAGTATATTTCAGAAAAGTTCAAAAGATGCTATGGCTATAGGCTTATGTGGAGATGCCCCTTGATGCAAGAAAGTAATGATATTGGCTCAAGCTTCAAGCTAGAAGACTCTTCATTTTATATATGTGAGAAATCACTTTTGAGTCCATAGGAAAGCCAATACTATTAAAAGGGGTGAGGTAGTAAAATGAACGGATTGCTCAAAGTGCTCAAAGTTAGCCAGCAAAATAGTGAGTCATTTTCCCATATATCCATTCTATCACATTCCACATACTCAAATTCGGTGTCACCAACTTCCACATTTCGGAACTAGCGAGTTTGACCTAAGACAGAAACCCTAGCCATTCCCACCTAATCGATGCAACCGAATCCATATCGGTGCTACTAAGTTCAGCGTGACCAACATTCTGTTGCCAAGATACACAAAATCGGAATTTCCGAGTTTGAGTATCGGTGCCACCGAGTTTGGGCATCTGACTGTTAGCCACTGTTTTGGTGCCATCGAGTTGTGTATATCGGTCCAACCGAGATTCAAAAGTTCTCCCTTTTGTGCTAATCGGTACCACCGAGTTGGTAACTTCGGTGTCACCGAGTTTGCCACTTTAGGTGTAATGGTTGGATTTTGTGTGTTTCCTATATATACCCCTTCGCGCACCTCTCACTCGTGGGAGAAGCACTCAGAACACACACTTCATTGCCAGATTCATTTTCTGAGAGAAAACCACCTACTCATGTGTTGAGACCAAGATATTCCAATCCAACCATTTGAAACTTGATCTCTAGCCTCCCCGAACTGCTTTCCACCAAATCAATCTCTCCTACCATGCATATTTTGTGAGAGAGTGATTTTTTGTTGAGGAGACTGTCTTTAGAAGCACAAGAGCAAGGAGTTCATTGATCTACCACATCTATTACCCTTTGGAGGGTGGTGCCTCCTAGGTTGGTTAGGTGTAGTTTGGGAGCCTCCTACTTCGTGTTGTGGAGTTGCATCAAGATGTTTTTAAGGGCAAGGAGATCACCTACTTGGTGAAGATCTACCGTGAGTAAGGCTAGTCCTTTGTGGGCGGAAGCCGTGGTGGAATAGACAAGGCCGCTTCTTTGTGGACCCCTTGTGGGTGGAGCCCTTCGTGGACTCTCGCAGCCGTTACCCTTCGTGGGTTGAAGTCTCCGCTAATATGGACGTACGATAGCACCACCTATCAGAACCATGCCAAAAATCGTCGTGTCAATCTCATGTGTTTGATCTCCCCACCTTACTCCTTTACTTTACACTTGCATGTTTTACATTCTGCTGCTATACTCTTAGAACTACATGTGTAGGGTGTACTTGACTTTCTATAACTGCCAAAGCCGCCTCTAAACTAAAATTGGGAAAGAGCAAAAAAATTATCTTGTCAACTAGTCTAATCACCTCCCCCTACACATACTTTCGATCCTACACCCACGCTAATGTGGAGCTAGAGCTATGCATCTAACTCAAAAAATTATCTTTGTTCGGTTTCAGTTTTAAAAAAAATATTCTTATTTTGCTTATTCTAGATGTATGTATTTCCCATTATATGCATGTTGCATATGATAATATATTTAAATTATATTTGTGTATATATTTTTTGTTTTGCGGAACATGTGAAGGACATACGCGTAAGTGTGTAAATTTTGTTAGATGTAGAAAATTGTCTTCTTTTATCAAATTGCATTGCAAGTGTAGTGGACTTTAAATATTACCATTACCAGATTGTGCATGGTTTTTTATGTATGTGTGAAATTTAACATGTATTATGTTTATATAACTCCATCAAAATATTACGAAAGCCTGTAGCAACGCGCATGCATTCTACTAGTTATACTAATTAACCTTAACATATGTCATCGAATTTGTACTTCTACAAGCAACTTTAGATCAAAATTTATAAGATATGTTGAAGTCTTATAAGTTGTTCTCTTGCTGCTATGGCAGCAGGAATTGCTGTTAAAATATTTGTCTTCTATGAGATGACTCGATACTCTGAAATCTTATCTATTGCAGAGTTAGTCTTTTTGGTGCATAGTATCAAATAGGTTAATATGGAATACTCACAAGATAAACCATTTATTTATAAACAAATGCATAGAATTAACATGCACAATAATTTGATCATATTATCTTAATCTTTTTTAATATATTTTTAGGTTTTTATCTAGAGCCCTTTCAAGAGCTTGTGGTGCTCCTTTGAATGACAAATGTCAAAGGAACAAATATCACTATTGCAATGTGTGGATTATGATTTTATCCTTAAATATAGGGCACCCCAACTTTTTGTTGGTGTACATGTTTCAGATAAGCTCACTACTTGATAACACACTAAATCTAGGAATGTAATGAGTATGTGATGTATTTTTTCACGTGATGTGCATGCTGATACAATTGGATAGTTGTTTGAGGCAAGTATGTCTGAAATTGAATATGGAATCATAAAATTGGTTGCTCCTGTGTTCTGAAGTTTCTCGGTGAAGTGTAATATATTCAACCATTAGCGACTGTTCTTCACCACAAGTCATATATGTACCATGATATTACTTCCTAGTGTCAAGTCAAAATTTATATCCATTGTGACTAACAAGTAAAATGTTGAGGTTGATCAAATTTGAATATATTTTGAAATTGATTCCTAATATCATGGGTGGAAGAGTGCAGTTTAGTCCAGATATAATTAATATACTTTAGTTTGGTTCACTTCAGGATATAGTCAGTATGCTTTATAAGAAATAATTAAAATTCTCTGTTGTGAAGAACACATCAAGCTTGCATTTTCAATCTTCATTTACTACAGTTGTTCCAAATATTCTCCTATAGATTTGTTATATCTTGTCTACTTGCAGAACTGTGATGCAAGTTAGTTTGCTCTTCAAGAAATATCCATTTGTTATAACATTCTCACTGTGTGCTTATTTGTGATTGCTAGAAGTAATTCGAAGAGATGTGTATAAGGTGCACGCATGGTGGTTCGATAACCACAACCTTACAAGGCCATCCCCACAAAGACTCTTTCAGTTTTGACACTCCCTCACTATCTAGCAACTCTCCATTAGATGTTACTATTATGGTTATTTCATGGATCAATAGTTTTTTGCTATGGATACTCCATGGACTAATACGACCTTTCCACTCAAATATTTCTATTACAGAAGTGCCTACCTTTGTTTAGGAGTACTAACTTTTATCGTCATGATCCAGTGCCTAAAAATTGTTCCCTCGGAATGCTATCATAGTTTTTGTCATCGCAAAATTTATGAAGTTTGTAATGACACGAGATTTCACAAATGGTCATGGCTCCAAAATTTCCTCTTGTTCAATTCGCATGCTTAACTTCTCTTTTAGGTAATGAAAGATTGCTCCTCTGGCATCTAATGTTGAATTAATGTTTTTGGATAATTATGACTATATACTATTCTTTGAAAATTTTAGATAAAATCAAAATGACATTTTTAGATGGGCCGGAAGGGAGGTCCCCATGTGGAACTGCTGAACATATGATATTTCATCAATCTAAAAATTATGATAGCCCTCTAGAATTGTGTATAAAGATTAGATTATTTAGTGTATACTTTCTAAGTTGTGGCTAATGGGAATTTCATATTATTTAGGGAGTTATGATGCTATAAAATGTAGACGGAAAGCAAGATCATATATTTTGATTTTAGAATTAAAAGAGAACAAGTGCCTAAATCCAGATTTGTGACACACTTGTGGCACGGCCCTTGTTTTGTATCCCATGGATGGTAGTCGGGTATTGTATTTTTCACAAGGTCACAATGAGCATATTCTTCTTCTTCATCTCAGTACAAATATTTAGACTCAAATATTGTTTAATATCCATAATTATCGATAAAGGTTGTAAACCGATCTCATTTTTACCCTTTTTGCAAGTTTTCTCTCGAAATTCATATCCATGTAGCCTTGCTCAAAATACCATTGGGTATGCTCAATCCCTCTTAATACTTATTGGCCTAGTTACCTTATTTGTGTGACCATTGGTTTCCTTTTCTTTGAAGAATAAACCATTGATCCAGTTCATAAGGGAATCATGCAACAACAACCGTTAAAATGCTTATTAATATTACAAGCAAAATTGTAAGATTGTACATATACATCAAAGTGCATGATATGTGCGAACTGTTATTAGGATGAACTGGTACTGATTGACACTATTTCAATTTTTCTTTTAACGAATTGTTGAAGTACTTTTTTCTAGTACTTATATGGTTATGATATAAGCTCAAGCAACTATGTGTTCGAACTTCAAATATTCCAGCAAGCTAATAATTTAGTTGTATTGACTTTGGGATGTATTATGCCCGCAAACATGGATGGTCAAGTTAAGCATTATGAAGTGGCTTGAAGAAAACTGACGATTGAAATAGAGGGAGAGAGATAGGGAGAGCGAGTGGGGACAGTTCAATGGAGAGAGATCTTTTAGAAATATCCGCTGGTCGACGCGTAGCACGACCCAAAATTTATAGCATTTGCCTTAGGGAAAACTATATCGCTCAACCGATGGATATTTGTGCGCGCGTCCACCTCCTTCGTAGCCGTTGGATTTGATTTGGATCAAACGACTCAAAAGTAATCTCTATCCTAATACATTTCTTGTAACTCACCCCTTGTTTCAGTTGACTTGAACGAAACAAATGGCTTGTTGCAGATCGAGCACTCACGACCAGCAGCCAATCCAAGCGCTCATGCTTGTAGGTCATCGTCGCGAACACGTCCATGCTGGATCTCCGCTGCCAAAGGCCTCCCGGCGACCGGATCCGGTGAGATTCGCCACACATGTATGGAGCAGCCATCTCATCATGTCGTACGTCCATGTTCGCTCCAAGTTTATGCAACAACAACGTTGTTGTAGAACACTAGCAAAGACGATTGTGTTAGTGCAGGATGTGACCGGAGCTGTTATTGCAATTTTTGCAACAAGAATCTTGTTACGGAAAATTGGACGCGATGGAAGATGTGTTTGCAATTTTTGTAACAAATATCTTATTATAAAAAATAGAAAATAAAGGTTTTGTAACAAGGGACTTGTGGTAGGAAATTAGAGAAGATGACGGTTTGCAACAAAGGCATTGTTGCAGGCACTAGTGGGGACAGGGCCTATAGTCCCGGTCCGTAAGGGGCTTTAGTCCCGGATCACCAACCGGGACCAAAGAGGCGGGACTAAAGGCCTAACCTTTAGTCTCGGCCCTGTTCCAAGCCGGGACCAAAGGTGCTCCACGTGGGCGCCTCAGAGCGCCCTCAGGGGCAGGCCCTTTAGTCACGGGTCTTAACACAGACCGGGACTAAAGAGTTTCTGCAGATTTTGTTTATTTTAGGGTTTTAGGGTTTTAGGGTTTAGGTGTTCGAAAGATTAACGTGATGCCTCGTTTGGTGTTCGGGAATTAGTTTTCATATAATTCTAAATATACATGTTTATGCATATATATATAAGATTAACTTATCTTACAAGCAAGCATATATATACAATTATATGGAGATCTGAATTATCGGGACTAGAGCCCGTCTATTCGATTACATGGACCAACATCAGTAATGGCCCCTAGCTACACTAAATCGTCCTTTGTCATCTATAGCTTCCGTCCTCAGAAAGGTCGCAAGCTCCTCTGCAACAGCAATCGCGCGTTGCTCTGGTAGGTACTTCTCCCTCATGGGCGTGTACTATATAAGAAGAGGAGATGAATATGAATATCAATCATGATAACAAAGAATGACGGGTAAAAATAGAGGTGTGAATGTTCACTGCTTACGTCGTGTCTATAATCCTTGTGCTCAAAGGTAAACGTGTGAATGGTCTCGCAAACATAGTATCTGCATAGATGCGTCCCCCGTGGCTGCTGGTCGCACTTTACGAGAATAGAATATATGTAATCAAAATAATAATCTAGCATCATAAATGTATTGAAAATAGAAGTATATCATACTACTACTTACCTGAGCCGCTCTAAAGGTCACCTTCTCATGCTCGATACCGGGAGTCACGCACTTGAACCGCTTCCAAACCCTGCCCGGCAAGGAAAATGATTTGCTAAGTTTTTCATTAATTGATATATCAGAAAATCATCGAAAGAGACCGATAGAGCGCAAGAATGATTGAAATTACCCTTGGAGCATGTCCTGCAGGCTTTGGAACTGTTCCAAGGGTCTCCATAATGGGTCAAAGGCATCAACTCTTCCCTTATCAATTTGAATGTCCAACAGAATCCAATGGTAGCTGCACATGTATGTGTGTGTGTGTGTGTGTGTGTGTGTGTGTGTGTCAGTAACTTATCAATTACACTTATAAGTGAATGGACACAACAGAGTAAAGACCCTCACTTGAAGTTGTATGGAAACAGTATGTGGTCACAGAAATTTTGATCTGTTAGAAACCTTAGAAGGTTTTCCTCCGTCTCCTTGGGTTTATCAGTTAGCGTCGCTATATGTATTTTATCTGGGTCAATAAACCCAATGTTTAGGATGTTCCTACTTTTTGTAACATCCCAAAATTATAAATTTCGGAATGTTAATATAATTACTAGATTGATTGTTTGTTTGTTTGTTGAGTGATTGAAACTTGTGTGAAATTGGAAACTTTTCGAAACTTTTGAATGAGAGGGAATAAAATGACTTTCCGCTTCTCCGGTGAATTCAAATTCAAGCTTTTAAAAAAAAGCAACGAGAGAAGATGACATGACTTCTTCGATTATAAAGAATTTGAACGGAGATATTTGCATTGATTTCTTTTGCATTTCCTCGCGCGAGAAAACCCCGGAGAAAAATACTCTCTTGCACGCAAGAGAGAGAGAGAGCGCAGGAAAATGACACTCCAAAAGTGCGGGAAATTTTTGAAATGTTGGAGCCAAGAAAACCCAAAGTTCTTTTGCAAAAATAATTGCAAAAAGAAATAAAGCAAATTGGGAATTTCTGAAAAAAAAACATTTTTTTAAAAAGTTTTTATTTTGGCTTTAAAAAAAATGTTATTCGGGTAGAGATTCTTTTTCTGATTTTTTTATATATAATACCATATATAGATATTTTGATTTATTTTCTTTTTTAGCTTTTATATTTTTCTGTTTTGGAAAGATTAGATATTAGGAAAGCCCATTTTATTTTATTTTCTAACCTAGCCGCCGCCCTGGGCGTACCTTAGCCGGGTGGGCCATCTCCCCCACTTCCCAGGGATCTGAGATCCCTTAATATCGAAACCGAGCCCCTGCCTTGCTTCTCTCCCTCGCTGGCCAGTAGGCCCCACGACCGAAGCCCTTCCCCTCCACGTCACCTCCTTCCTTCCTCCCTCGTACCCTTCCTTTTCTTCTGCCGCCCGAGACCAGCCACGATTTTCTTCCCCGAGAACCTCCCTCTCCTTCCTTAGCCCGAGCCCCTCCTAGCCTATATATACCCCCCCCTCCACCGGCACCCCGTTCCCACCCCCGCCGCCGCCTCCCCTCTCCCCTCGCAGCCTCGCCCCTACTGCCGTCGGTGCAAGGCTGCACCTTCGGCCTCGCCCTGGAGGAGCGCCCCCCCAGCGCCCCTACGCTCCACCGCCGCCTCCCTCTCGGAGGAGGACCCCGCCGCCGCCTCCCCCGAAGTCCCCCACCGCCCCGGAGCTTCTCCTTCCTCGCCGGAGTTGCTGCCACCAGCAAGGTAGCCCCCTCCTCTCTCTGTATTCCATGTCTTTTCTTTTCTTAGCCGTTAGATATTAACTATAGGGTTGAGAATAGATCCTAACGTACCCCTTCGGTCTAACTCAGAAAACCAACGATTTTTATTCCCACTTAAGAATTAGCCAGTAGCTTTTGCTAGCCATAGGACGTTTGCTCCAAACCAAGAAACAAACAGCACCCGCAGCCAACCGTAGCTTGCCACGTGTACCCCTCTGTTAGTACTAGTTAGCTGCAGTTTTCTGTCAAAAATTACAAAAACAGCAACTTTCAATCTTGTTTTGGCCACAACTTTTTATCCCGAAGGCCAATGACTTTGATTCTTTTTCCAGTAGCTCAAAAATTTCCTGTAGTTTTTAAAAACATATAATATGTCTATGTTTGAACCATGTTTTGCCTATTCCAGGAGTTTAAAAATAGCTTTTAATTTGATTCCTTTTGGTACTGATCACTAGTGATCTTATGTATCAGTGGTCAAAATTTCAGATTTGTTTGAGTATTTTAACTCATTATTTCATGTGAAACAATTTCTGTTTCACCGCTTTTAGGATTTCGGCTAATTCATTTTCTACTTTTGTTTTAAAATATTTTCTTTATTATTTCAGAAAGATTATTATGTTTTGTTTATGTTAGTTAACAGTAGTTTTGCAACAAGTTGTTATTTTATTTTTATTTGTTTTAATGAAATCATTTCTAGTTCCGTAGTAACGTGCAATTGTTTTCGCCGTTGTTTCAAATCCCGTTTGGGAATGCTTTCAAAAGGTTTTGTGAAAAACACTTTATTTTATCTTAGTTAAACTTATAACTTAGTTCTTTGTTATTATATTCTGTTATACAAAACTATTTAGTGTTTGACGTAGTAGAGGATTCTTTAGTCTTATTTGAAGTTTCTTTCGATTTTCTATTCACTCTCTCTTTTGTTTTGATTGCTAGAATGATTGCTAGTATAAGTGCTTATGTGAATGCTATGTTTGCTATATAGATTTCATCGGAGAGTGACGAGTAGTCTATCAAGTTGTTTTCTCGAGAAATTCTTCTTCGTCAACATCACAGGCAAGTCACTTTGATCATACTATCACCCATGTTTTATGCATTGTAGTTCTACCATCCTATGCCCAAATTGCATGCTGCCTAGGTACTTGGAAACTTTAGTGTAAGTTGTAGTATCATGTGGTAGGAACACAACAACCCCGACACTTGGCCCCGGGACGACAAATTCTTAATGCTATGCTTGAGTAGACGGGTTATCGGTTGAGTGTATACCACGAGTGATGCGAGGTTGATGTAATAATCAAGACCGGACTAAGACAAGATTTTTCAAGACCTCGGACGCAATGCAACACTGGGTGAAGGACGGTTGATCGGCTCCCTGGAGAACCCAGTGGATGCCTGGGATGCTGGAGAGGCCATGTCATCCTGCGGAAAGCTTCACCCAGGCTCAAAGAGACGGATGGATATTTTCAAGACCCAAGGCTTACCTGCACAGCCACAAGTCATTATGGGCTCTGGCTTGGTTGGACAACGCGGCGACTCTGGACAGGCGGTGCTAGCAGATGTAGACGAACGGTAGGAATGGATGGGCACCGACAGGGATTCAGAGGGACCCGTTGAAAGACCATGTTTTGATCATCCGGTCTTCAAACACCCTGAAGTGCGAGGACAAATCCGGAGGCGATCAAATCTTGTGGGGAACGTGTGCAAAACTCTCCAGAGTACTCAAACCTAATCGATTAGCCGTGTCCACGGTCATGGACAACTTGAGCTAAAGGAACTGAAGTTATCTGGATTTCTCAACACCATTAAATATATTTGATGAGGGTAATTATTGACAACTCGGGTACGAGAATTGGTTGGCGGAACCATCTCGTTAACAACAAACCTTGTAGTAACATTTTTTGCTTTCAACCCCTCTTGTTGTAGGATAAAACTGGTTTTATGCAAAACTTAGCTCCACCGACCAAATATGCATGTAGAGATAGTTGAGTATTACTTTACCCCTCTCTTATGTGACTTGCCGGCATATTCAATATGCTGACCTACACGGCTGCAACGTCTTATGTTGCAGATATTTTTTCTTCGACGAGTAAGAGTACGATTCAGGGTTACGGTCTACACTCAACTCGCCGTTGGTGTTTATTGGGACTCCACTCCCTTGACTGCTTCCGCTGAGATATTTAAGGTATATATCAGTTTTACGCTATTTACATGTGATTGCACTTTGATATATACATTGATGTACTGTGTGTGGTAGCATACTGATCCAGGGATGGCACAGAAACACAGAGGCTTGACTCGTTTTGAGTCGGGTCGCTACAGAGATGGGATCAGAGCACATGTTGACTGTAGGACGTGACCCTAGAAACTGGAAATTTCTTAGGAAAGGATCTCTCAAAATGTCTATTTTTTTCAAGAACACCTTTTACTTCTCATCTCTTCTGATTTCATCAAACATTCTCTCTCACCTCAAATAGTTATACAATCCCCTTACCCCTTTGACCTCATGAAGAATCAACGGAGTTCTACTTCAAAGTAAAGAGGATTTCACACGCGTTTGAAGAATTGAAGCTACACCAACAGTAAACTCTCAAGACCCGAAGAACTCGAGACCCTGAAATGTCCGAATAATTATATGACCATTAGAAGTCCAAACCCCTTTTATGTACCCACGTTACGATGAATTGTGAGCCGTCATTAGTGTGTGTTTTCCGACGGCCACAAATAAAACCTATTCTCAAAAATATTGTTTGTATTGTGTGTATCTCCCTCTCTCTTACCCGTCTCATCCCCAAAACCTCAACCCTACCAGATAGAGTATGAAGCTGGACTTGTAGTCTCTGGACCAATGACCCAGCTGGAAGCTGAAATATGGATTCAGAACATGGAGAACCACCTCGGGAGCAACTTGGTCTCAAGGAAGCATGAAGTGGAACACGCTCTTCAGTAATTTACCCAAAGTGCTGCTATCTGGTGGAAAATGCACCATGCCATACAAGGATTTAGTGGAGCAGAATGTTGGGAAGAATTCAAGAAGACTTTGTTAAGGTCCCGACTTATTCAGAAGAGCTATGATAATCCGATGAAGAAGCCTTGTGCATGCAAGATCTGTGGAGAAATAGGACACACCCAGGAAGAACACAAGGATGGATGCACTCATTGTGATGAAAATCACCCAGCTGAGGAATGCCCAACTAGTCAGGTGACTTGTTTCTTGTGTGAAGGAACCACCCACTACCCAGCTCAGTGTCACATTTACCCCAAGGTGCAACAAGTTGTCAAGCAGCAGAAAGATGCAGTGAAGGAAACCCTCAAGAAGAAGATTCTAAAAGAACCGGTGATGAACGAAAGTATTGAAGACCCTGATGGACAAGGTCTGACCAGATTTTTCTCCAACGCATGCTACTCATGTGGAGAAGAAGGACATTATTCACAGGACTGCATGAAGAGAAGCCAAGAGTATCTGGGTAACTTCCCGACGGAAGAAGTGGAGTTTGATCCACTTGAAATAGAAGAACTGGCCAAAATAAAGGAGTCCGGAAAGAAGAAAAAGTACCCTCGGAAGAACCAAATCTGTGCAGATGTAGACATGAGTCATGTCAGATGTTACAAGTGTATGAAATTTGGCCACCACAAATACATGTGCTCAGGAAGGAAGCCGGGAATCCAAGGAGCAAAAGCAGAAGCTAAGAAGCCTCGAGACTTGTCAGAAATCATTTGTTTTTGTTGCAAGGAAGCAGGACATTTTGCTAACGATTGTCCACAGAGGAAGAAAGCTAGAAAGGAGTAGTTAAGTTTTGACCATGACAATAAGTGTAATCCGAAGCACTATTGTTTTTCATGAGATCATGGAGTGAAATTTTTGTAACAGAAGTCCCTGAGATTGTAATAACATCATGAATTAATGGAATTTATTGTCTCATGATTGCCTATGTTGAAAATGTATGCGTTGTTTCTCTACGAGCAAAGATCTCTGAACAATTACGAGGATATGAGAAAATATGGTCTATGCAGGCATGAGTATAATTCACTGAAGTGTGGTAGTAATCGGTAAACCCACAGGATCCATTGAGTAGGAGTGTACCATGATTACCAAGGAGACACATACATTCCTCTGAGTACCTATTTACTGACACCTGCAGATGACAACTCTCTACGAGTCATTCCTCAAGGGCCCAGAAACGATCATGACCCCGAAAATCCTGAAGGACATGATGAAGCACATTCACCTTGAAGGAGATGCAGTCTACAAAGGCTACCCATTCATGGAAAATGGAGTGGAACTTTGGTACGTGGAAGTACACCTCCACCATGTGAAAGGAGATGGTCCAAAGACTATGGGGCAATACTTATTCATTTCACGTGTACCACGAGCAACCTTCTTTGATGTTGTTCCTGAAGCTGCCATGGAAGCCATACGTCAGATTGGAGAAATACTTGAAGCAAGACTCCGTCATACCCAGGAATACCTGAGTGAAGTACGTGCGGAGATGATGGAGATGAAGCTAATGGCCACCATGATGAAGCAAAAGATGGATGATTTCAAGGAGCACATCGGAGAGTTCCAATGGAACTAAAGTACCTCCAAGAGAGGCAGATGAATAAAGTTGGCAGAAATGCTCGACCATACCGAACAATGTGGATGGCAGCATTTGTAATAGAGTACTTTTGAATTGGAGTTTTTGAGGATAAATTAAGGATGTAATAAAGGATTGATTACGAAATGAATATGATTTATGGAAGAAGCTATGATGGATCAGCAAACGATTTCTTAGGAGCATACGAAAACCTGAGTTGTGAAGATACGATAGATGTTTCGTTCGGCTTGCAGAACCAATGGATTATCCGAACTTTGTTCGTGGACAAGAGAAATTCTGCAACGCTTGTGAGGATGCCCAAGTGTTAGAATGCGAGATTCGCTAAACCTTATACAGAGAAATGATTTGGGTGCGGAATGGATTGATCACCATGACGACTTACTCTTATCATTTATCTTGCTATTCGGAATGGTAAATCTGAGAGACTTACCCATAGAGAGAGACGACGTTCTTTGAAGCTTTTGTTTAAGCCTTAGAATGGTATAAGAAAAGCCCATGTACATGGCACTTGTTGTCACGCGTAGGAAATTTTACGATGAGGATGAAACCAAGACCCCTCTCTCTGCAGGATAACCACAAATGGTAGACCACCACGAGAACCATCGATATGTTATTTAGAATTGACCACGAGACTGTCAGTTAAGAAGACCCAGTGACGAAAGAAGATTATATCAACGCGAGAGCATCACCAAAGAATTTAATATGAAGACTGTGTGATGTCAGTTGCCAAAACCCCAGAGGATCGTTAAAGCATTTTGAGGGACCGGTATCTCTCATTTTAAGTGTGGTAGCATCCCACCTTGCCGGATATTGGATTGTTAGAAGACCCCCAAACCCTAACCTTTCTTTCTAGCCTCTTCGAATCTCGAGGACGAGATTCATTTTAAGTGTGGTAGTTTGTAACATCCCAAAATTATAAATTTCGGAATGTTAATATAATTACTAGATTGATTGTTTGTTTGTTTGCTCAGTGATTGAAACTTGTGTGAAATTTGAAACTTTTCGAAACTTTTGAATGAGAGGGAATAAAATGACTTTCCCCTTCTCCGGTGAATTCAAATTCAAGCTTTTAAAAAAAGCAACGAGAGAAGATGACATGACTTCTTCGATTATAAAGAATTTGAGCGGAGATATTTGCATTGATTTCTTTTGCATTTCCTCGCGCGAGAAAAGCCCGGAGAAAAATACTCTCTTGCACGCAAGAGAGAGAGAGCGGAGGAAAATGACACTCCAAAAGTGCGGGCAATTTTTGAAATGTTGGAGCCAAGAAAACCCAAAGTTCTTTTGCAAAAATAATTGCAAAAAGAAATAAAGCAAATTGGGAATTTCTGAAAAAAAAACATTTTTAAAAAAGTTTTTATTTTGGCTTTAAAAAAAATGTTATTCGGGTAGAGATTCTTTTTCTGATTTTTTTTATATATAATACCATATATAGATATTTTGATTTATTTTCTTTTTTAGCTTTTATATTTTTCTGTTCTGGAAAGATTAGATATTAGGAAAGCCCATTTTATTTTATTTTCTAACCTAGCCGCCGCCCTGGGCGTACCTTAGCCGGGTGGGCCATGTCCCCCACTTCCCAGGGATGTGAGATCCCTTCATATCGAAACCGAGCCCCTGCCTTGCTTCTCTCCCTCGCTGGTCAGTAGGCCCCACGACCGAAGCCCTTCCCCTCCACGTCACCTCCTTCCTTCCTCCCTCGTCCCCTTCCTTTTCTTCTGCCGCCCGAGACCAGCCACGATTTTCTTCCCCGAGAACCTCCCTCTCCTTCCTTAGCCCGAGCCCCTCCTAGCCTATATATACCCCCTCCACCGCCACCCCGTTCCCACCCCCGCCGCCGCCTCCCCTCTCCCCTCGCAGCCTTGCCTCTGCTGCCGCCGGTGCAAGGCTGCACCTTCGGCCTCGCCCTGGAGGAGCGCCCCCCCCCAGCGCCCCTACGCTCCACCGCCGCCTCCCTCTCGGAGGAGGACCCCGCCGCCGCCTCCCCCGAAGTACCCCACCGCCCCGGAGCTTCTCCTTCCTCGCCGGAGCTGCTGCCACCAGCAAGGTAGCCCCCTCCTCTCTCTGTATTTCATGTCTTTTCTTTTCTTAGCCGTTAGATATTAACTATAGGGTTGAGATTAGATCCTAACTTACCCATTCGGTCTAACTCAGAAAACCAACGATTTTTATTCCCACTTAAGAATTAGCCAGTAGCTTTTGCTAGCCATAGGACGTTTGCTCCAAACCGAGAAACAAACAGCACCCGCACCCAACCGTAGCTTGCCACGTGTACCCCTCTGTTAGTACTAGTTAGCTGCAGTTTTCTGTCAAAAATTACAAAAACAACAACTTTCAATATTGTTTTGGCCACAACGTTTTATCCCGAAGTCCAATGACTTTGATTCTTTTTCCAGTAGCTCACAAATTTCCTGTAGTTTTTAAAAACATATAATTTGTCTATGTTTGAAATTTTTCAATATACGTTAGATCAGATTTAGTTTAAACCATGTTTTGCCTATTCCAGGAGTTTAAAAATAGCTTTTAATTTGATTCCTTTTGGTACTGATCACTAGTGATCTTATGTATCAGTGGTAAATATTTCAGATTTGTTTGAGTATGTTAACTCATTATTTCATGTGAAACAATTTCTGTTTCACCGCTTTTAGGATTTCGGCTAATTCATTTTCTACTTTTGTTTTAAAATATTTTCTTTATTATTTCAGAAAGATTATTATGTTTTGTTTATTTTAGTTAACAGTAGTTTTGCAACAAGTTGTTGTTTTATTTTTTATTCGTTTTAATGAAATCATTTCTAGTTCCGTAGTAACGTGCAATTGTTTTCACCGTTGTTTCAAATCCCGTTTGGGAATGCTTTCAAAAGGTTTTGTGAAAAACACTTTATTTTATCTTAGTTAAACTTATAACTTAGTTCTTTGTTATTATTTTCTGTTAGACAAAACTATTTAGTGTTTGACGTAGTAGAGGACTCTTTAGTCTTATTTGAAGTTTCTTTCGGATTTCTATTCGCTCTCTCTTTTGTTTTGATTGCTAGAATGATTGCTAGTATGAGTGCTTATGTGAATGCTATGTTTGCTATATAGATTTCATCGGAGAGTGACGAGTAGTCTATCAAGTTGTTTTCTCGAGAAATTCTTCTTCGTCAACATCACAGGCAAGTTACTTTGATCATACTATCACCCATGTTTTATGCATTGTAGTTCTACCATCCTATGCCCAAATTGCATGCTGCCTAGGTACTTGGAAACTTTAGTGTAAGTTGTAGTATCATGTGGTAGGAACACAACAACCCCGACACTTGGCCCCGGGACGACAAATTCTTAATGCTATGCTTGAGTAGACGGGTTATCGGTTGAGTGTATACCACGAGTGATGCGAGGTTGATGTAATAATCAAGACCGGACTAAGACAAGATTTTTCAAGACCTCGGACGCAATGCAACACTGGGTGAAGGACGGTTGATCGGCTCCCTGGAGAACCCAGTGGATGCCCGGGATGCTGGAGAGGCCATGTCATCCTGCGGAAAGCTTCACCCAGGCTCAAAGAGACGGATGGATATTTTCAAGACCTAAGGCTTACCTGCACAGCCACAAGTCATTATGGGCTCTGGCTTGGTTGGACAACGCGGCGACTCTGGACAGGCGGTGCTAGCAGATGTAGACGAACGGTAGGAATGGATGGGCACCGACAGGGATTCAGAGGGACCCGTTGAAAGACCATGTTTTGATCATCCGGTTTTCAAACACCCTGAAGTGCAAGGACAAATCCGGAGGCGATCAAATCTTGTGGGGAACGTGTGCAAAACTCTCCAGAGTACTCAAACTTAATCGATTAGCCGTGTCCACGGTCATGGACAACTTGAGCTAAAGGAACTGAAGTTATCTGGATTTCTCAACACCATTAAATATATTTGATGAGGGTAATTATTGACAACTCGGGTACGAGAATTGGTTGGCGGAACCATCTCGTTAACAACAAACCTTGTAGTAACATTTTTTGCTTTCAACCCCTCTTGTTGTAGGATAAAACTGGTTTTATGCAAAACTTAGCTCCACCGACCAAATATGCATGTAGAGATAGTTGAGTATTACTTTACCCCTCTCTTATGTGACTTGCCGGCATATTCAATATGCTGACCTACACGGCTGCAACGTCTTATGTTGCAGATATTTTTTTCTTCGACGAGTAAGAGTACGATTCAGGGTTACGGTCTACACTCAACTCGCTGTTGGTGTTTATTGGGACTCCACTCCCTTGACTGCTTCCGCTGAGATATTTAAGGTATATATCAGTTTTACGCTATTTACATGTGATTGCACTTTGATATATACATTGATGTACTATGTGTTCCAGCATACTGATCCAGGGATGGCACAGAAACACAAAGGCTTGACTTGTTTTGAGTCGGGTCGCTACACTTTTACATTCCAGAATCTTCATTCTGCATAATAGAGTACAAGTTATATGTAGACAATGAATTGAAATAACCAAACAAGTTATATGTAGACAATGAATTGAAAAACTTACAGACAATAGCAACTCATAAGCGATTTGTCGAGGGCGTCGGCATTGTACATCTGGAAGAGTTCATCAAAGTCGATATGGATTTCTTCAGGGCGGCCGTAGTACTCCCGTGGGACACGCGCCACGATCATCGTTCTCCCATTCTTTGATTCACTTAAGTACCATGTATGCAAGTAACGCATATTTGTTGGGAGATCATCAAACTTATCTTTGCTGACCAAAGGCGCTCCCATGACAAACTGTGGCTTAGGGGCTACCACAGCCTTGGGTAACCTGTCGTCTTGGGAAGCCAGAACGTCTACAACCGGGATACCCCATTCATCCGCCCACTTCTTTGCTAATTCCAAATCTTGCCCCTGCACCAGAGAGGGAACATTCTCGGGTAACACCCTGAGGGGTGGGATCGACTGTTTGGCCTGTTGTCCAAGCTAAGGAACGTCTGATCTTTTTTTGCTTGTAGTTGAACTTGATTTGCTCCCACTTGCACTTGCACGTGATCTGCTCTTTTTCCCTTCCTTCTGCAATGTGCGTGTATAGTCATCAGGCTTATGGTGTAAGTCATACTGTGATGGAAGGGTCATGAAGTATTTTGCATATGCTATTTGCTTCTCAGTGTATTCCGGGCGGGGCTCGGGTTCCTTCTTTTTCATCTGCGCATCATAATGTTCCTTTGCTATCCTGGCGTTTTCCTCGTCGGTACGATCATAAGGTCTGATAGGAAGATTAGCATGAGGTACCTTTGGGAGGGGCGACAGTTTGCGCTTTGGGGAGCTCCGTCGCTTAGAACTCATCGACGGAGCGTTCTTGCTCGCACGCTTCCGCTTAGTATCCTTAGCGGGCGGCGGCGGAGACGGACGACCCAAGTCCGGCGGCGGTGATCGAGATGGACTCGTGTTGTGCTGGTCGTCGTCATGTGGAGGGCTTGGAGGTGATGGAGGTGTAGGTGACCTGCGACGACTCAGAGGCGGTGTTGTCCTTGGGGCCGAGCCTGGAAGCTTGATGTAGTTCTTGTCCCATAGGATGACTCCACCCAGTACTTCTCCGCGTGTCCTCTCATCTTCGGGTCCAGCTATGTCGAGCTCCATATCATGAAACCCTGCCATGATTTCATCCACCCCGACTTTAGCAAAGCCAGCTGGAATCTCACGGCCATGCCAGCGTGCATCAGGGCCAGAAGGTAAAGCTTGTCCGACGGCCACCTTCATGGATATGTTCTTGAATTTCTGATGGAGTTCACATGATGTTGACTCCTTAATTCCATCCAAGGGGTAGCCGGGACCGCCCTCTATCATTCTTCGTGCATCGTCGGGCGGGGCCTCAGATTCAGCCACGCTGCTTTTCCGCTTAGATGGGGCACCGGTAATATCGAGTGCGGGATCTTCCTGGCGCGCTACTCCTCTAAGCTCATCAATCTGCTTCTGTTGCTCGTTAAGCCTGGCAAGCAACTGGTTGAACTTGTCATTCTCCTCATCCTGTTGTCGCTTCTTTGCTCTCGCTCGGCTTCTGTAAGTGTCTTGGTCTCTGGCAAACCCAAGCCACCACGGGTAAGAAGGACCGAAGCGTTCGTCCTCCATGTTCATCATTGCCGAGGACTAGTGTGAGCAAATCTTTCTCTCTATCTGCAGTGAACTGTCTTTTTCCCTCCTTAATTTCTTTCACTATCTTTTTCCAATTCTCCCTGGGTATCCAAAGACCGTCACTGCAGATGAGGTCCCCTGTTTCTTTGTCGTACGAACCACCATGCGCAAGGAACCAATTTCTTGCTCTCAATTCCCACTCATCACGGATGGGTTCAGGTATGATGCCTTTAGCTAGCAGATCTTGCTCTTTCTTATCCCACTTTGGGATGGCAGTCTCATAGCCCCCTGGCCCCAGCGTGTGGTGATATTTCTTCTTGTCGGCATTTTTCTTGTTCTTTTCTGATAATGCCTTGGCATCTTCTGACTCCTTGTACTCTTGAAATGCCTTCCAGTGATTCGCCTGCTTGGCTAGATACCCCTCGAATACTGGCACTTTCTTTGTCTTCCGATAGTTTTTCCATAGCTTCTTCTTCCAGCTACGGAACAGTTCGGCCATCTTCTTTAGAGTCCACTGCTTGACTTTGGCCCTCAGTTTTTGCGGCGTCTTCATTCTCAAATTCTGGCAGGTTGAAATGTGACATGAGATCATTCCAAAGATTATCTTTGTACCTTTCGGCGACATAGTCACTATCGGCTGCCTCTTTGCGCTTGTTCCACTCCCAAACGCTGATCGGGACGTGATCCCTAACGAGAACTCTGCATTGCTTCTTGAATGTGTCAGCAGCATTCTTAGGAAGCTTGGGTTCGCCCGTAGGCAATATCACCTCAAAGGTGTAATGCGTCCGTGCATCCAACTTTTTAGTCGGGCCTCGTTTCATAGCTTTGCTCGATGTGGAGGCCTAAGAGGGAGAAACATTCGTCAAATGAATGTATATGTATACAATATAGAGCTATCTCCAATATTTTTCACATATTACAAGTGATTGTCGAACTTCATATGTATACCTCGCCGGACTTTATTATTTCTCCACCGGCTTCTCCATCAGTGGAGCTATCACCTTCTCCGTCATTGGAGCTATCTCCTGCCCCATCGGCTTCATCTTCGTGTCGGTCGACCTCCATTCCATCTTCGGAGGGGTTTAGATATGATGACGGAGATTCAGCTGGTTCAACGTCGGAGCCGTCTTTGATTATATCTTTGAGAAGTTCTTCCTCTTCGAGGTTCCTGATATGTGGATCCATAGTTCTGCAAAAAACGGACATTTCATTAACTAATAAACTAACAAACTATATATGATGCAAAATAATTCTATTTATATTTGCAAATAAATTCTAACTAAATAATTCTAAGTAAAATAATTCTATCTCTATTTGCAAATAAATTCTAACTAAATAATTCTAACTAAAATAATTCTATTTCTATTTGCAAATAAATTCTAACTAAATAATTCTAACTAAATAAATCATGACTTCATCATTACCTAGTAGTAATAGGAGCATGATGCTATGAAGCTTTATAAAGTTGTTTTGTAACGGAATCCCGAATAAGATAATTAGCTTTTTGGTACGCAGTTCAAAAAGAGCCATCCGAATATCGCTATTTGGAAGGACTTTGTTGAACTTTGTACCAAAAAAGAATTATTCTATCAGGAACGTCGTTCCAAAACAACTTTCGAAAGCTTGATAGCGCCATGCGTCTGTTACTACCAGGTAATGATGAAGCCATGGACCGACCCTAAACTAACTTACTTAAATTTACATAACCCTAAACTAGCTAACACTAACCTAATTAACACTAATTTATATGCTTAAGTGATTTTTATAGTGATTTAAGTGATATTTGTAGATTGTAGATTTGTATATGCTTAAACACTAACTGTGACCTAAACTAAAAGGCCCTAAACTAACTTACTGAAATTTACATAACCCTAAACTAACAATAACCTATTAATTAACACTAACTACCTAACCCTAATAACACAAATTTAAATAACACAAAAATAACACAAATAACCTATTTAACACTACCCTACCTAACCCTAAATTCACCAAATATTCTACAAATAACACTTAAGCATATACAATAGCAAAATTTACAATAGCAAAATTAAGCAATAATCTAAAAACACTAATTAAGCATCTATATACGTACAAAATTACATAAGCATGCATGCATGTCGACGATCGATCAAGAGAGGAGAGGAGAGAGGCTCACCGGCGGCAGGGGGTGTTGGATCGAGGTGGAAGGTAGGGCGACGACGACGGCGAGGAGGACGGCAAGGCGACGACGATGGAGAGGAGGACGGCAGGGCGCGTCGACGAGGAGGACGGCAGGGCGACGACACCGGCGACAGCGAGGAGGACGGTAGGGCGACGGCACCGGCGAGGAGGACGACGACGGCGATGAGGACAGAAGGGCGACGGCAAGGAGGATGGAAGGGCGACGGCGCGTAGCCTAGCGGCGTCGAGCAGTTCGTCCGATGCTGCAGGCGAGCGAGAGGAGGAAGAAAGATTGAAATGGAGATTTGGGTTGGAAATTTCCAACTCCCGCTTATATAGGTGGAGCTTTAGTCCCGGGTCGGGGCTCGAACCGGGACTAAAGACACCCTTTAGTCCCGGGTCTAGCCACGACCCGGGGCTAAAGACCCCTTTTCGGCAGGCGAGGAGGCGGGAAACGAGGGGCTTTAGTCTCGGGTCGTGGCTCCACCCAGGACTAAAGGTGGTCTTTAGTCCCGGTTCAAGCCCCGAACCGGGACTAAAGACCTGGGCTGGCTCCGGGGTGACGCAGGGCAACCTTTAGTCCCACCTCGCCTAGCGAGGGGCGCTGGCAGTGCTTTATAAGCATTGTCGCGCCTTCCTCAATTGAGCTTATCTCTATTGAAGGCATGTGGGCCTAACTCTCATCTCGCTGCCTGTTGGGCCTATTGGGCCCGCGGGCCTTCATCATGGCCCACCTGTCGGGTAGGGTTCCTAGTCGTATGCAGGTCGTGATGGCCCAATAGGCGGCATTTGTTTTTTTACTTTAATAATTTTTAGTCCTAGTTCATATTTTAATTCTTTTCTATTCAATATTTTTTTCTCTTCTATTTTACTTTTCTATTGAGTTGATCTTTTTTTGTTTCTTTTTAGTTAATGTTTTACTTGATTCTTTCTAACAAATAAGCACTTTGAAAATTTTAGTAAATTATTCTTAATTCATTCATTTTAGTTAATGTTTTAATTGATTATTTTTAGTTGACTCTTTTTTTGTTTTCTATTAAATATTTTAACAAAAAAACTTTATGAAATTTCTGACTTCATTTGATATTTTTCGTGCATTTACTTATTTTTTGAGCTAGTTGACCGTGAAATGGAAAAACACTACAAATGAACTCTGAAAATGTTGAAAGTTGGCATTGGTATCATCATTTCACCCACATAGCATGTGCTAAAAGGTTGAGAGGGTTACGACAAAAATTGGATACACTTCGTGTACAAAACGGACAATATCTCTCGAAGTATCATGGTTTCGAACAAGAACTCATCTGTTACAAAGGGATTTCATTTTTTTGAACTTATTTGAACTCCATACTTTTTGTGTGTTCAAAATGCACCATTCAAACGCACATCACAAAATTTCAACAATTTCTGACTTCATTTGGTATTTTTCGTGCATTTACTTTTTTTGAGCTAGTTGACCCTGAAATTAAAAAGCACTACAAATGAACTCTGTGTTGAAACCTGGCATGGAATCATCATTTTACATACATAGCATGTGCTAAAAAGTTGAGAGGGTTATGGCAAAAACTGGATGCACTTCGTAGTACACATCACATAAAGTTTAATACATCACATAAAGTTTAACACATTAGTACACATCACATAAAGTTCTCGATCGATTACCTTGTGAGATATTCCATTGAGAAATGCACATAGCTTCACAATGGGTAATCGAACATTTTTCGATAGAAGCCGCTCAATGCAACCAGAAGCAACTGCGTCATAATCACGTGGCAATCATGAGACTTTAGCTTCTGAAATTTTTTCTCTGCCATATTTATTATTCCCTTTATATTAGACGAGAAGCCAGCGGGGACCTTCATACTGCTCAGGCATTCAAAAAAGATTTCCTTCTCTGCTTTGGTAAGAGCGTAGCTGCTTAAGTATTGACGCACTTTATCAGTCTTCTTGTCGTATGGGTCTTTCATACGTTGGTGCTCCTCCCGTGCTTCTGTTGTATCTTTTGTCTTTCCATACACTCCCAGGAAACCTAGCAGGTTCATGCAAAGATTCTTCGACACGTGCATCACGTCGATTGAAGACCGGACCTCTAGGTGTTTCCAATAGGGTAGCTCCCAAAATAAAGATTTCTTTTTCCACATGGGCACGTGTCCGGTAACGTCGTCTTTCAGAACAGATTGACCGCGAGGACCCTTTCCAATGATTACTATTTGATCCAAATCCTTGACCATAGCCAATAACTCATCACAAGTAGGGAGGTTAGGCTTCTTCCGGTGATCTGCCTCACCGTTGAAATGCTTGTCTTTCTTTCTTACGGTATGATTGGTCGGAATAAATTGACGACACACCAGGTAGACAACCTTCTTAGATTTTCCCAAATATGTACCTTTAGTCTTATCTAAACAGTGCGTGCATGCATTGTATCCCTTGTTTGATTGTCCTAAAATGTTACTAAGAGCAGGCCAATCATTGATGGTTACGAACAATAATACTCATAGGTCAAATTCATGTTCTTTGTGCTCATCCCACACATGTACACCTGGTGGGCCCACAACTGCAAAAGTTCATCAACTAATGGCCTTAGGTACACATCAATGTCGTCGCAGGGTTGACTCGGTCCTTTAGTCCCGGTCTGTGGTACGGGCCGGGACTAAAGGCCTATTTTCTGTTTTTCTTATTTTGTTTGTTTTTGCATATTTGAGAATATAAATAGTTATCTGTTTGCATATTTGAGAATTTGACAAAACTATGAAAATGAAAAGTGTTTGAAATTGAATAAATAATTCAAAACTATTTTCTATTTTCAAAATTAATTATTTTGACTATCCAAACTATTAACTATTTTATTATTTTCAATTAAAAACTATGTTTATTAAAATTCTTTTTGCATATTTGAGAATTTGACAAAACTATGATAATGAAAAGTGTTTGAAATTGAATAAATAATTCAAAACTAAAAGGTTTAGTACATTCCATACATGCATTACATAAAAGGTTTAATACATTATTACATTATTGCACCAATATTCCTATCTATTATTTATGTTTTCTTCTGGGTCGTAGCCATGGAGAATCTTCATCACTCAGTAGGATGCTTGGGTCAGTTTTCATTTTGAAGGGCAGAATTTCATGAAACTTATTATAATCTACTCACATGTCTGTCTTGTCATCTACTCCTACGATGTTTCTTTTCCCTGAAAGAACTATGTGGCGTTTTGGCTCATCGGACGATATCTTATTTTGTTGATTTCTTTTTCTCGTTTTTGTAGACATGTCCTTCACATAGAAAACCTGAGCGACATCATTGGCTAGGACAAATGGTTCGTCCATGTACGCAAGATTGTTGAGTCCACTGTTGTCATGCCGTACTTTTGGTCTACAACTACCCCGCCTCCTGTCAGCTTCACCCATTTGCACCGAAACAAAGGGATCTTAAAAGTAGGTCCATAGTCAAGTTCCCATATCTCCTCTATGTACCCGTAATATGTTTCCAAACAGTGCCCATTCTCGTTTGTTGCATCAAAGCGGACACCACTATTTTGGTTGGTGCTTTTTTTATCTTGGGCAACCGTGTAAAATGTATTCCCATTTATCTCATACCCTTGGAAAGTACATATAGTCGAAGATGGTGGCCTGGCCAAACAGTACAGCTGATCTCAAACGGTGTCGTCATTCATGAGATGTGTCTACAACCAACTGCCGAAAGTCTTCTCATGTTCCCCTTTAATCCAAGAGTCAGCCTTCCCCGGGTTTTCGGAGCATGGAATATTCTTGTGTCTCACGATATATGGAGCCACCACGGTGGAATTGTGTAGAACTGTGTAGTGTGCTTGAGAGAAAGAATGTCCGTCCATACATACTTTTGCTTTCCTTCCTAGTGTGCCTTTTCCTGTCAGCCTACCCTCATACCGAGATTCAGGAACACCAATCGGCTTAAGGTCAGGAAGAAAGTCCACACAAAACTCAATGACCTCCTCTGCTCCATAGCCCTTGGAGATGCTTCCTTCTGGCCTAGCACGGTTACGAACATATTTCTTTAAGACTCCCATGAACCTCTCGAAGGGGAACATATTGTGTAGAAACACAGGACCGAGAATTCTAATCTCTTCGACTAGGTGAACTAGGAGGTGTGTCATTATATTGAAGAAGGATGGCGGGAACAACAACTCAAAGCTGACCAGACATTGGACCACATCAATCTGTAACCCTGATAGACTTTCTCGATCGATTACCTTCTGAGAAATTGCATTGAGGAATGCACATACCTTCACAATTGACACGTGAACATTTTCCGGTAGAATTCCCCTCAATGCAACCGGAAGCAATTGCGTCATAAGCACGTGGCAGTCATGAGACTTTAGGTTTTGGAATTTTTTGTCTTTCATATTTACGATTCCCTTTATATTCGACGAGAAGCCAGTCGGGACCTTGATACTGAAAAGGACTTCAAAGAAGATTTCCTTCTCTTCCTTAGTAAGAGCGTAGCTGGCACGCCCTTGAAACTGCCATGGATGCATGCCATCTCTTCCTTTATGACGTTCCTGGTCCTCTCGTGCTTCCGGTGTACCTTTTGACTTCCCATACAAGCCCAGGAAGCCTAGAATATTCACGCAGAGATTCTTCGTCAGGTGCATCACGTCGATTGCCGAGCGGACCTCATGGACTTCCCAGTAGGGTAGCTCCCAAAATATAGATTTCTTCTTCCACATGGGTATGCGCTTATCAGGGCCGTTAGGAACAGGTTGGCTGCCAGGACCCTTTCCAAAGATTACTTTTAAATCTTTGACCATATCAAATACTTCAGCACCAGTACGGATGACAGGCTTCCCCCGGGGTTCTCCCTTGCCATTGAAATGCTTGCCTTTTTTCTTTAAGGGATGCTTGGGCGGAAGAAAACGACGATTATACGGGTACACATTATTCCTACATTTGTCCAGATATATACTTTCTATCTGATCCAAACAGTGCGTGCATGCATTATATCCCTTGTTTGACTATCCTGAAATGTTACTAAGAGCAGGCCAATCATTGATGGTTACGAAAAGCAACGCTCGAAGGTCAAATTCATCTTGTTTGTGCTCGTCCCACACACGTACACCTGGTTCGGCCCACAGCTGTAAAAGTTCATCAACTAATGGCCTTATGTACACATCAATATCGTTGCCGGGTTACTTTGGACCTTGGATAAGCATTGGCATCATAATGAACTTCCGCTTCATGCACAACCAAGGAGGAAGGTTGTAGATACATAGAGTAACAGGCCAGGTGCTGTGACTGCAACTCTGCTCCCCAAAAGGATTCATGCCATCTGTACTCAGACCAAACCATAAGTTCCTTGCATCACCTGCAAATCTCGGGAACTCTCTCTCAATTTTTCTCCACTGTCGACCATCAGCGGGGTGCCTCAACTTATTGTCTTTCATACGATCTTCCATGTGCCATCGCAACAACTTCGCATGATCTTTATTTCTGAACAGACGTTTCAACCGTGCTATTATAGGAGCATATCACATCACCTTGGCAGGAACCCTCTTCCTGGGTGGCTCTCCCTCAATATCACCAGGGTCATCTTTTCTGATCTTATACCACAATGCAGTGCATATCGGGCATTTATCCATATTCTCGTACTTCTCACCGCGGTAGAGGATGCAGTCATTAGGGCATGCATGCATCTTCTGCACGTCTAATCCACTACAAGAAAAACTACGTGTAGAGACGCTCAATTTCATACTTAGAGACGTGTTATTTCATCTCTACGCAACTGTAGAGTCGATTTTGTAAAGCGTCCTTGGAGCGTCTCCCCACGGACCGTCTCAAAACATGTAGACACGCTTGATAAGCGTGCATACATGGCATGAGACGTTATATTGGAACGCCGCAAATCGTCTATATACATATAGACGTTTCATGAGACGTTCTATTCACGTCCAAATGAGCATAGTGCCATCATGAGCCTCGTACTTATACATGTCATGTAGAGACATTATGTTTGTCATGTAGAGACATTATGTTTGTCTTCAAATATACATAAGCTTCTTTTTAGCTATGAAACATTTTAATTTAAATAGTATTTTATTTATTTTGAATTTATATTCATCATTTAAATTTCAATCAGCTTTAGTGCCACAAATGCATGTGCAAATTGATCAAGAAGTGTCATTATATAAAGGCATCAAACTAGATCACAAATTGCATTCGCGAGCATCACATTCACACAGTTAGCATCCTCGTTAACAAATAGAGTGACAATTAATAGGAACACATAACTCCACTGAATGTGGAGTTCACAAACGAGACATTCATAGGGAAGATACAAATAATTACAAAAAGCCTACAAACTAGAACTAAATTCTCCTTTGAAGCTAAAATCTATATATCATCTATAATACTTGTTCATTTGAAGATTATTCATCTGCAATTGCTCCTGGCTCGTGCAATGCACTCCTTTTTTGAATCCATTAATATGAAAAGAGAAGATGACAGAGAAAAGTTTAGATGAGCATAATGTTTTACACAAGTGCAAAATGAAATGTTCTTTCATGACATTGTAAGAGATGTATCATACCAATGTTTTGTGGTTGTTTTGGACTAACAATGTTGTGTCTGTTGGAGGGCCTCTCTTAGATATTTTGACCTAAAAATATCAAAGATTTTCCATCAATAATAAATCTTAGTGTGGACATTGGAGAATACTCGATTGCTTGTATGAAAGTGGACTTAAATTTGATCAAGGCCAAGCAATACATAACCAATATCATCACTTACTATTTTGAATTTTTCATGCGGGCACACACCAGTCTCTCATCTCCAACATTTGAAATATGGTGAATAGAAACTACAATATATTGCTCTCCAAGCATGTTCCTCTGACCACATATGTTTGATCTTACTCACTAAAATTCCTTTGGCCAGAACTACTTCTCTTGGTTGCCCTGCTAGTTTCAGCGTGAGCATTCTACGATTGAGTGAGAATAGGTGTGAATATATATACAAGATCAGCTATAATCAAGAAAGATAAATTACAAGAGGTCTGATATGATGTATAATAAATGCACTGACTAAAAGCCCTTACTATGTACCTATTGATCCTATATTGTTCCTAGTTGTATCATAGACACTTCTAGACTATGAACTCTTCTCTTTACCAGCTCTAGGAATTTATATAGTGCAATTGCTCGTCACTAAGATTAGTACTATGACAAAGAGACACCCTCATCTTACCATATACTGCAGATTTCCATGATTATCCCATTTGTCACATTAGAGTCACTTGCTACTGCCACCGCTACTAGTTCATGACGATATCATGTGCAAAAAATATTAACGGCGAGCAAATACCCTACCTGTACATAAGAGTAAACCACATTTCTTCTAATCTATTGTTATAATATGCCTGGTTAGTGAACTGCTCATTTGGTAAAGCTGATCGGCTATCTAACTTTTCAATGCTTTCTACGGTTGAGGTTCAATCCAGGTGCAACTAAACATTATACAAAAAATGTTTGAGCTTACAAGCTAGTTTAAATTGACTAGCAGAGCTAGGAGGATTTTTTATAATGAATCAGGCCTTTTAATTTTCCTTCATCGGGTTCAACAATTTTCTGCATCTGCAATAGGATGTTCAAGCTCCGAAACCACCGAAGTATCCTGGACATAATGTCTTTGACAAAACAATGTTAAAACCATATGCTAGTCAACAAGGCTAATGAGAGGAACGTGTGCATATAAACGTATGCCAAGTTCATGCAACGAACTTGCATTATCAAATAAACAACTAAACTATGTGAGAACCAATATGAACATAACAAAAAGTAGAAGAAAATTGCATACATACAGCTTGAGCCATGTTCTTGTGATCATGCAAGGAATGCATAACAACCGTAAAATTTATGCTGGATTTGGAGGCCACTTATGCTCACAATGAAAGTGCATAATTTTGTTCATGCTATTGAGCGGCATCATGTTAGACGTGTAGTACAAGGGAAGCATGCAGACAACTTTCTTACTAAGCTTAAGTAAGTAATCGCGTCTGCAAGTGCTAATTTATCATACAAACCTTGGGTGTAACAAATTTTCCCATATGCTGCTTGCTATCACTACAAAATTAAAGACAAACTATTAGACCAACTACTTTTTTATCTTCAAGTAGCAAATATCTACTTTAACAATGTTTACTATTAACAAAGGCCAATTGCTCCTAATCTTTCACAGTTGCATCTTTAAGCACATCCTAATTATTATTATTTTTTCACTTGTGAGACTGCATCAAACTATCAAAGGCAACTGTACTAAGAGTCATATAATGCTATGTTATCTCATATAGGACAATATGATGGATTTGATATTAATAATAGATTGTACATCCCCGCCACCGGGAATAAATCATGGAAACCATCAAGATAATACAGTTGACCACATATGTTAGATGTGAACGTAAGGTGAGACGGTGTTGCAAAGTGCACTATATTATTTAGATTCAGACAATCATATAGATTATACGTCATAGGCTCACAAAACCAGCAATAGATTATGCATCAATAATTCAGTAACCTGACACAGATCCTACAGTACCGCAACAAAGCACAGAAGGTCAGCTTTGACTTTATAATCCACAACTAGATAGATCACGGTTCAGTAAAACAGGATCTACTACAAGTCTGCAATGACAGGCATTTTTAATACGAACAAGGCAGAATGTACAAGAAAACTGAAGGAGGCTACTTGTTTAATGCTAAAATTTGTACACAAGGTGGAATTGGAGGGAATACCTAGTTACAAGGTGGAAACCTGAATATATTGGATGGATCCGAGCGCTGCTTGCGGACGATGTAGTCACAGAAAATGCGGATAGCTTCAGGTGGCCAATGACACTAGCGTGGATGCGGATAGTGGCGATGTGGACGACGTCAGGAGGAGCGTGGCTTGGCGACGGTGAAGACGGACGCCGACAGGATCCAACTGGCGAAGTCGCCGACGGAGGAGAAGGGGAAGACGCCACCGGGAGACAGGAGCTCGAATCAGAGAGCAGGGATCGTGGGTAAGGCTTCTTCTGCACGGGATGGTGGGACGAGTGGTGCACGGGGTGCGCTGCTGCCGGGGGACATTGGAATCGATCTGGAGGTTGAAGAATGGGATTTTGGGAGGTGGGGAGATGGCGGCGTGGGGAAAAGATGCGGACGGGTCATATGCGAAAAAAATGTGCAAGCAGGAATTTTAGGCGGTAAAGGAAAAGAAATTAGAGCGTGAAAACTGATAAAGCGAAAAATGTTTGCACGCATCAATTTCTTATTCTTATTATTTTTCTGTGTGAGATAAATGGTAAACATAGGCCTACCATGTTATAAATAGTATTTTTGAGGTGTTTGTTTGTCAGATCAAATTACATTCAATCAATATAATATTTTATTAAAAATATATCTCAATGATATACGTATCTAATATAATATTTGACAGCTTATGTCTTTCAGTTTTAGCACAACTAATATTTTGCAAGGAAAATAGGATTGTCGTTATTCAAGGTTTTCTAAGGTCCAATAACAACACCACATACTAAAACGTCTCAAAAATTGTCTCTAAGTTAATTTCAAATAGATATTTGTGTTTATAAATTTCTTGTTATAATAAAAGTTTGTGGCGCTCCATAAGCGTCATAGAAAGCGTCTTTAATTTGCCCTATTCGTGAGCCTAGAGACGAATACAAAAAGCGTCTTAGGTAAAGCGACCATACATGCCTATTTTGTTGTAGTGATCCTAGAGGACGGACAAGCTTCTTTGCTTCGTAAGTGCTGGCGGGCAATTCGTTCTTTCTTGGAAGCATCTTCTTCATCAGTACCAGCAACTTTTCGAATGGCGAGTCAGTCACACCGGTCTCTGTCTTCCACTTCAGCAATTCCAGTGTGCTACCTAGCTTCTTCTGGCCATCTTCACAAGTTGGGTACAACAATTTGTTGTGGTCCTGTAACATCTGCTCGAACTGCAACTTCTCCTTTTCTGTGTCGCAACCTCGCCGTGCATCAGAAATGACCCGGCCAAGATCATCAGCGGGCTCATACGGTTTCCGTTCTTCATCCTGATCTTTTTCTTCATTGTCTTCCATTGCGGTATCAGCATACTCAGGGAACATAGATCGGTAGTTGTTATCATCATTCTCTTCTTCATCATCGTCGTCTTCCATCATAACCCCTCTATCTCCGTGCTTGGTCCAAACATTATAGCCCGACATAAAACCGGACCGAAGCAGGTGGCTCTGAATGACTCTTGAGGAAGTGTAATCCTTCTCATTTCGACATTCAACACATGGACAAAACATATAGCCATCACCATGCTTGTTCGCATCGGCTGCATCTCAAAAACAATGCACGTCTTCTCTGTAAGCGGTTGTGCGTCGATCACCGTACATCCATGGATGGCTCATCTACGTTATACGACAGTATATCAAATACAATCACGATCCTAAAAATTAGTACCACACGGTCTAAACGAGGAAATATAGTTGCTAACCTTTTAGAATAAGTAGAAATAAAGAGGAAGAGGTTTAAGTGTGGCTCGGGCATCTCATATCGTAGTTGTGTTCGGTGAACTGAAGCGGCATCGCTCTAACACACATTTCAACAAACACCTCTAGTGCATCCAAGAAAAATGGAGAGCTAGCACACACCCACACTCTTCCATCCAAGAAAAATGCAAGGAAGAGGGGAGAGGGGGGTTGTGACCAATATATATAGGCAGAGGACTTTAGTCCCGGTTTGAGACATAAACCGGGACTAAAGGTGGCGCACATGCGGGCTGCACACTGCGTAGCCCTTTAGTCCCGGTTTGTGTTCAAACCGGGACTAAAGGCTCCTTACGGACCGGGACCAAAGCCTCGTGGGCGGCATTGCAATTTTGGGCGACGTGGCCGGGCCTTTAGTCCCGGCCCAGATGGAGGTCGGGACTAAAAAGTCCAGGCCAAATGCATGTTTTCCACTGGTGAGAAAATTAGAAAAAAGGAGCTTTTATAATAAAAGTATTATTACAGAAAATAGAGAGAAAAAACTGACAGCGAGCGTCACACTATCAAACGATTCAAGAGACGGTCTATGTTTGCGAAAAGATCCATCGGTCCGACGCGTAAAAACCGTGTGTGAAGCATGGCGCTATGTCTCACAGGCGAAAGTAGTGCGAGCGCTGTGTCTCCGCACGCGAAGGTAGCCAAGTTCCTGACGAGTGGTAGCGTTCCGGCGACTACCTATTTGAATGGTCCTTTTTCTGCACGTACTTTACACACAGTGATTTTGTTAGGTAACTACACATGACACATGTGATAGTACAAATACTAGAACACCATCTTTCTCGATGTTGGTCGTGGGTGTTGTGTTGGTTTCATTTGGTACTCGCAAGCTCTCACCGAGTCAAGGTTGCTAATGTCCTGAGTAGTATCCTTGACGCCTCCACCTTGTTTGAAGCATGCCATAGTAGCATCATTAGAACAGCCGGGACGTCATTTCTGCATCGATGCGCCCGCCCCATCATCACCGGATCAATCATGCCCATCATCGCAACACTGTCGCGACCGTGAAACACGTCACCGCAACATCGTCAAAGCAGTCGGATATGGCATCATCATGGTCGTCAAAGCACGACGTTGTGGCCGTCGAACCATGTCGTCTCACAACATCATCGCAGCCATCAAAGCAAGACACGGGCAATAGAAGCATGTGGTCGCACCATTGCCACGGTCGTCGAAGCACGTCCCGTAGCATCACCGTGGCAGTCGAAGTATGTCGTTCAAGCATTATCATGGTCGTCGAAGCACACCAAAGGTGTTCGAAGCATGTCGTTGTGCCAACGCAACAACCGCCGCAACAGCATCGATGCAGCCATCATGACATCGCACCATTGTGACGGTCATGGCGGCACACCTCGTAGCATCACCACAGACATCGACGCATGTCGTTCAAGCATTGTTGTGGCCATCAAAGCACACCACGGGTTTTCGAGCATGTTTTCATGCACACATCTAACCCTTCAAAAGCATTGTCGAAGCAGTTGGGATGTCGTTACAACATCGGCGTGGTTGTCGAAGTACACCATAGTCGTTCGAAGCATGTGCTTGGCGACCATCGTAACATGCCTCGTAGCACCGCCACGGCCGTTGAAGAGGTTGGATGTCACAGAGACCGTTGTCCGATATCGTGACACTGTCCGTGACTTTCGACGTTGTGACGGAGCATCACCACGCGGCGTGGCGCAACGACACAAGCTGCAATGGACCAGCGTCGGGGGTAGTCGGTGCTGCGACGGAGCATCACCACGTGACGTGGCACAATTACGCGAGCTGCAATGGACCAGCGTCGGGGGTAGTCGGTGCTGCGACGGAGCATAACCAGGCGGTGTGGCGCAACGACCGTTGCTGCAATTGACCAGCGTCGGGGGTAGTCGGTGCTGCGACGGAGCATCACCAGGCGGTGTGGCGCAACGACGCTTGCTGCAATGGACCAGCGTCGGGGGTAGTCGGTGCTACGACGGAGCATCACCAGGCGGTGTGGCACAACGACGCTTGCTGCAATGGACCAATGTCTGGGGTAGTCGGTACTGCGACGGAGCATCACCACGCGGCGTGGCACAACGACGCGAGCTGCAATGGGTCAGCGTCGGGGGTAGTCGGTGCTGCGATAGAGCATCACCACGCAGCGTGGCGCAACGACGCGAGTTGCAATGGACCAGCATTGTGGGTAGTCGGTGTTGTATCGGAGCATCACCGGGTGGCGCGGTGCAGCGACGCGAGCTGTAATATAATGGAGCAGTCATGGGCGGAGCTGCATGCAGCTACCCTGTTGCACGGACAACAGGGTCAGGTTGTGTTTTACTGTTAGTTTAACACTTGAATCAAGCGTGTGCATGAATGCATCAGGATAAACTAGCAACGATGCAACAGGGTTAAATCATATGCAGCTCCGCCTCTGGGAGCAGTGTCGGGGGCCGTCGGTGCTGCGGTGGAGCATCACCAGGCGGCGTGGCGCAACGACTCGAGCTGCAATGGACCAGCGCCGGGGTAGTCGGTGTTGTATCGGAGCATCACCGGGTGGCGCAATACAGCGACGCGAGTTGCAATATAATGGAGCAGCGTCGGGGGGTCATCGGTGCCGTCGGTGGAGCATCACCAGGCGGCGTGGCGCAACGACTCGAGCTGCAATCGACCAGGGTCGGGGGTAATTGGTGTTGTATCGGAGCATCATCGGGTGGCGCGATGCAGGAGCATCATCGGGTGGCGCGATGCAGGGACGCGAGCTGCAATATAATGAAGCAGTGTCGGGGCCGTCGGTGCTGCGACGGAGCATCATGGGGGCGTGCGGTGTGGAGCAAGGCACGCTCGTGTGGAGCTGTAATTAAGCATCGCTAGGCTGTCTTGAGCTCTGAACGGTATTGAATGCAACGACTGCCAGTAAAAAAATATTGAATCGTCGCTGGGCTGCCTGCCAAGGCTATTGGATGCCATGGCTGCCCGTAGTTGCGAGCGGGGAGAGCAAGGGTCAAGGGGTCCTGGGGTGTGTGTGAAATAATCCAACGACGGTGAAGCCTCGCATCGCATCGGACGACGCACAAGGCGATTTATAAAGGGAGAGGATCACTCGGATGATGGGTAGCATCCACCTTATTTTATTGAATTTATTTAATACGCTGGTCACCCGTTGTAGCAAAAATTCAAAAGAATGAATCTATCCATATCTCGATGGGACGTGGATGCTCGATTACAACATTTTGGGTGGTCTTGGACCTAATTTGCTAGAGAGCGAAGTGCGACCAAAATTGAGCTTCTCGAACAGCTACCATACACCGCAGACGTCGCACCCCACCCCAGCCGACAATTCACCACGGCACCACTACAGCAAATGGCCGCCGGCGCCACAGCCGCGGACAGCTCCACCGCCCCGGCGCCCCACGTCCTGGTCGTCCCGTACCCGGCGCAGGGCCACACGATCCCGCTCCTCGACCTGGTCGGCCTCCTCGCGGCCCGCGGGCTCCGCCTCACCGTCGTCGCCACGCCCGGCACCGCCCCGCTGCTCGCACCCCTCCTCGCCGCGCACCCGGGCGGCGCCGTCCGCGCGCTCACCCTCCCGTTCCCCTCCCACCCGGCCTTCCCCGCCGGCGTCGAGAGCGCCAAGGGGTGCCCGCCCGTGCTCTTCGGCGCGCTCATCGTCGCCTTCGCGGGGCTCCGCGCCCCGCTCGGCTCCTGGGTGCGCGCCCGCTCGGGAACTCCCGACCGCGTCGTCGCCATACTCTCTGACTTCTTCTGCGGGTGGACGCAGCCGCTCGCCGCCGAGCTCGGCATCACTCGCGTCACGTTCTCGTCCTCTGCCGCTTACGCCACCGCCGTGCTCCACTCGCTCCTGCGCCGGCTGCCCAGGCGCGAGGACGAGAGCGACGACGAGTGCCCCATCGCCTTCCCGGATCTCCCGGGCGCCCCGGTGTACCCGTGGAGGCAGCTCAGTTTGCTCTACCGGACGTACAAGGAAGCCGACGAGGTTACGGAGGGCGTCAGGAGCAACTTCCTCTGGAACCTGGGTTGCTCGTCGTTCGTGTCGAACACGTTCCAGCGGCTCGAGGGGCGGTACCTGGAGGAGCCCCTCGCGGACCTGGGCTTCCGGCGCGTGCGTGCGGTAGGGCCGCTGGCACCGGAGGCCGACGCCGCGGGCAAGCGCGGCGGCGAGACGGCGGTGGCCGCGGCCGACCTGTGCGCCTGGCTCGACAAGTTCGAGGACAAATCCGTCGTGTACATCAGCTTCGGGAGCATGGCGGTGCTGCAGCCCGCTCACGCGGAGGCGCTGGCCACCGCTCTGGAGAAGACAGGCGCGGCGTTCGTGTGGGCGGTCGGGCCGACGGTGACGCTCCCGGATGGGTTCGAGGAGCGCACGGCGGCGGGCGGCAGGGGCACGGTGATCCGCGGATGGGCGCCGCAGGTGGCCGCTGCGGCACCGGGCGGTGGGCTGGTTCGTGACGCACTGCGGGTGGAACTCGGTGCTGGAGTCCGCGGCGGCCGGGGTGACCATCCTGGCGTGGCCGATGACGTCCGACCAGTTCGTGAACGCGCGGCTTCTCGCGGACGAGCTGCGCGCCGCCGTGCCGCTCTGCTGGGGCGGCGTCGTCACGGCGCCGAGCGCCGACGAGCTGGTGCGCGTGCTCGAGTCGACCGTCGTGGGGAAGGGGCGGGCGTGGGCCGACGTGGCCGCGCGGGCCAAGGAGCTGGCCGAGGAGGCCGCGGCGGCGGTGCGCGAAGGCGGCAGCTCGTGGCGGGAGGTGGAGGAGCTGGCGCGGGAGCTCCGCGAGCTCGGGAGAGTGGATAGCACATAGCAGGCGAAGCGAAGAAGCCGCGCTGTGAGCATCGATCTGAAACGGCTCCTGTTCATCCAAAATCTGGGGGCCTAACTGGCGATATACTGAGGATCAATGAAATAGATTGTGCAGAACTTACGAAGGCGGCACAATTTTGGTTTCATTTCGACATAGAAAGTTCAGCAGTTGCCATACATCAAATATTTTTTGCATTCGATCCGCTGTAAAATGTACTACTCCCTCCGTTCCTAAATATAATTCTTTTAAGAGGTTTCAGTAGAGGGATTACATACGGATGTATATAGACATACTTTAGAGTATAGATTCATTCATTTTGCTTCGTATGGAGCCATTTAGTAAATTTCTAAAAAGACTTATATTTAGGAACGGAGGGAGTAGTACACAAGGTTCACTTGTCATACACGTGCAAAGATATGTGTGTGGGCCATGGCGAGTGGACAGAAGGGTATTTTTTATGAAAAAGGAGAAAATAGAGTGAATGCCTCGCTAGATGACCGCAAGAAAGCATGACCGAAAATCTAACTTAAATTTGGATCTAAAAGGGTCGCGACCAGACAAACTACCTTTGTGCGGTTTTTGACATTCCAACAATTCGTCTTTATATGAATGGTTGCCCGGGTTGTAAAATCAACTTCAACCGGTCGACCGAACAGACGACGGTTTTATCAGTTTTTTGTCTGTTTGAATCGGCCACCCGTTCCAAGTCCGTTCGTTTTTCTTTTTGGGTCGGTCGCATGCCCAATGCTGACGACCCATTTATGTCCGCATTTAGATAAAACAGGCGAGCATGCCAACACCCAAGAGTTTATGACGACACCATACCAGCGGCCGTCATAAATTGCGAGTGTACATTAAACCACCACGCAGTTCATGCTGGCACACTTGCCAGCGGCCGGCACACTTGCCAGCATGCCAAATTCGACCACGGCATGTCACCTCGTGGTCATGCCAGCATACTTGTCGACATACAAAAAAGGTTAGTTGATCGTCGTCGCAGATCACAGCTGGTCGAACTTGAGCATTTCGGCCTGCATCTTCTCAAACCATAGCCTCTTCCTCAGCAACACGGTGTTAAGATCAACCTTCATGATCTCCGCGCCCGTCTTCATGCTTGCGAGGGCCACTTCTTTCGCCTTGATCCTAGCGTTGGTGGCCTCGATCTCGAGCATCTTGGCTTGCTTCGCCTCCTCCAACTCAAGCATCTTCGCTTGCCTCTTTGCATCCATCTCGAGCCTCCTCCTTTGGATTTCCATGAAGGAGTGCATTTGCTATTCCTTTTCTTGTCGGCGCTTCTCCTCCCTCAAGTCCTTCTTGCTTATCATGCCCTCCACCTTTTTAAGCAAGGCGATTGACACCGCGTCCCGCCTGTCCTCCTTCTTCGAGTTGGTCTTCCCCCGCAGCCGGGCCTTCTTGCCGTCACCATGGTCCTGCACAGCTTCTTTACCCCCATGCGCCAAGAGGGTTGCATATTGCGCCTTGAACTTCTCCTCTCCGTTAATGATAGTCCAACGATGGGCGAGATGGAAGGCTTTGCTGTCGTGCTAAACGTTGAATGCCTCCAAGGCTTGAAACACCTACAATTAAAACCAAGCACGCATATGTGAGCAAATGGACAAGCAATCCACGGGAAAAAAACGTGGCACCAAAAGCATACCATGTCTTGCATGCCTAGGCCGCTCATGGGGCGTGCCTTGATGCTCTCATAGGTGGCACAAAACTTGTTGCACTCTTGTTGAATCACCCTCCAACGCTTTGAAAGTGACACCCATCCATGCTTGCTTTGCATTTGGTACGGGGGAAATTTCTTGCGCTCATGAAACTCACGATGAACATGAGTCCATAAGGCTGACCACTTTTTTCGACGCCGATCTTCAGTTCTTGCCCAATGTCCCTCCAACACTCGCAAAGGAGCTTGTCCTCGGCCGACGTGTATGCCTTCGTCCGCTTGCTCTTGCGCTTCGGCTTCCCCCCGGCAGTAGTTTGGTTGGTGAGTTCCTCCTCGAACAAAGGCTCCCAGTCGACGTCCATGTCATCCTCCTCCTCCTGAAGTCTGTAGTCCTCCGCGAACTCATGATTGAGTGGGAAGCCGTCTAGACCGACCTGATCTTGCATGAAGGCATCATGTAGATCATTGGTGGCTTGCGTGAACGGCGCTCGACCGTCCTGGCTTTGGGTCCCATCGGGATCATACGCACCAGCCGCCGGCGCACCTTCTAAGATCATGTTCTCCAGGAAATGGTTGGTCGTGTCATTGTCGACGGTCGTCGGTATTCCATCGAACAGATTGCGGGCGCCGGTGAGCATGTCGGCTCGCATCTCGCACTGGCGTTTCCTCATACCTCCGGACGATGATCCGCGTGCCACCGACGCGGTGTTGAGCTCGATGGTCACCGATGCGGGCGTGGAAGGAGCCACGATGCTCACCTCCGGCGAGTATTCGCCAGAGAAGAGGCTACCTTGTGGGTAGATGTGGAAGCCGGGAATCGGCTGCGTGCAAGACGCGCACGGCGACTCTGGCAGCATCATCCGAGGATACGCTGACGAGCTAGTGCTGGTCGTGGCCGCGACAACGGCGGCGTTGACAAGCCCGTGCTGGCTAGGGTTTACCCCTAGGTACAACAAGGCCTCCATCGTTGCCGCCTTCACCTGGGCATTGGTGTCTTCCTGCTGCGCGGCGGCGACGAAGGCGCGGTGGCAGCTGCCTCGCCCCTTGCATCCTGCGCGTGCCTCCGGCCCTTCCTCTTAGCCGACCCCACAGCCCGCTCCTCAGGCGTCAACTCCTTCTTCTTCTTCTTGGGTGGCGCTCCGGCCTTGCGGGGGGGGGGGGGGGGGGGGGTATTTCCTGTGCCTTCGGCGGCGGCGACGGACGTGGCCATTGAGGCGATGGCGGCGGCGGCCTCGAAGTCGTCGTCCATGGCGGTAGAAGCGGGTGCGGGAGTGAGCGGGAGAGTTTGGGGGGAAATGGAGGGAAAAAGTGGTTGCTTTGTCACCGACTTGCGCGCCAGGGAGGGAAGTAGGCACGCGCCACGCGCGTCCGCTTCGTGTCCGCGCTGATGCAAATCAGGCGCAAAATTGGGCCTGGAATAGGTCGGCATGCTGACAAAAAGCGGACGCGCGTCCGTTTGGGTCGGTGCATTGGGCCAACTTTTGTCTGCGCTGACCCAAACGGACGACGGCGGACGAAATGGGTCACCCTGTTGGAGTTACTCTAAGTTCATGCATGCGTTGGGATTGGAGCAAGGCGATTCGCTCGTGTCGCCGTTGTTTGTTATTGCAATGGATGTGCTCACTACTATGGTCTCAAAAGCGCACCAATGTGGGGTCATCACCACCTAACCAGGGTGCTCGCCTCTCCAGAGATTGTCTATTTATGCGAATTATGTGGTTCTGTTCATCCGACTGACGAGAGGAGATCTTTGGTTCGTCCGGCACGTGCTCACGTGCTTTGGTGAAGCCACGGAATTCAAGGTTAGCTTTGTTAAAACCATGGCGATCATGATCAGGAGCAATGAGGAGGTTGGGCACATGGTCAAGAATGCCTTGCCTTGGTGTATGGAGAAATTCTCGTGTACCTTCTTCTCCTTCTTCTCTGGCGCCATGTACGGCGCCACCACCAACATCACGGTCAGCAATTGCGACATGGGGTCCTCAGCCAAGGGGCTCGACCATGTATTTTCTTGGCCTTCTCCAACCAGCCCTGCAGGAGCGGTGGGAAAAAGAATAAGATATCTCATTAAAAGCTTTAAATAGAGAATAAATGAGTGGTCATACCTCCAATGGAGGGTGAGCGGCATCCAAGTTGATGTCTTCCTCCTCAGTCGGCCATTCTTGTTGAGGTTTGAACAGTACTTTCCACAACTTCTCGAGGGTAATGTGGTACAATTGGGTCACGCTGTCAGGGTTGCCGAGCTTGCAGGACCACATTGGAGTGTCTCGGTACTGGAAGGGAAGGATGCAGCGATGGAGCATGACTTGAACCACGTCGGTGAGCTCGACATTTTACTCCACCATCGGCCTGATGTTCTTCTGTGTCACCTTCACCTCCAAGGATGATCCCCGGTCGTGACCCCTTTCCACCCACGAGGTTAGCCTCTCACGGGGTCCGTATCTGAACTCGGCAAGCGCTAACTAGCTTGCCTCCCCAGGTTTAGTGATGTAAAACCACTCCTTTTGCCAGGCCTTGATGGTGTCGATGAAGGTGCCCTCCGGCCATTCCACCCGGGGGAGTTTGCTAACCACGGCCCCGCCACAATCGGCGTGTTGGCCGCCGACTGACTTTGGCTTGACATTGAAGGTCTTGAGCCATAAGCCATAGTGGGGGGTAACCCGCAAGAAGGCCTCACCAAAGGACAATGAACGAGGAGATGTGCATGAAGGAGTTCGGGGGAAGATCATGAAAATCTAACCCGTAGTAGAACATCAGGGCCCTAACAAAGGGGTGGAGTGGGAAGCCTAGTCCCCCTATGAAGTGGGGGACAAACACTACTCTTTTTCCTAGCCTTGGAGTAGGCACCACCTGGCCTTCCTTCGGCGCACGGTGAGCGATATCCGACGAAAGATAGTCGGCATCCTTCAGCACCGAGGTGTCTTGGTCAAAGATGCACGAGACCTCCCACTTGTCGTGAGAACCTGATCTGTCCATGGCTGTGTTTGGAAGAGAACGACTGGGAGAGGATGGAAAGCGGAATGGATCTAGGCGCTTGGAATATAGAATAGGAGGGGGTCGAGTCTGTAATGCATGTGGGTGCTCTATGGATCTTTTTCCCTTTTATGGGGTGGGGCGATCAGCCAAGGGTTCCCGTTTGTTGCGCCGCAGACCCTCCCACTTCCCGAAAAAACCGTGCCGGTGAACACGCGTGGGATTACCCACGCCATTACCCATATCCCCTTAAATGTGGGGCATGATCTCCACGTTGACAAGACGTGCCCGTGGGAAAGTGGCCACAAGTCGCGAATCGAGTTTTTGTCATAACTGGCTATTGTGACCTTTCGTCAGAAAGGATGTCAGATGAGGAACTGTTCACACTCGGGCATGTTGGCCTCATGATTAACCAGTGCCTATTTTAAAGGCATAAACATCACCAAATGACCAAGTCTGGACCAGGCGAATATCAGGGGGGCTCGCCTTGCAAGGCAATTACTTTGAATGCAAGAAGTTGTTGAAGACCGTGTGCATCAGCATTGGATGCAAGTTCGGGGGCTACTGAGGGAGTCCTGGATTAAGGGGTCCTTGGATGGTTGGCCCATCTCTGAGGGGCTGACCATATGGGTCGTATTATTGAAGATCGGACTCCATAACGACTTCGTATTCAGGAAGGAAAACTCCGAAGATTGGCGTGTCGTCCAAGTTGAGTAGGCTAGATTAGCGCATCTATCCCCGGCTGGAGGTCGGTTGTATGCAACCCTAGGGGCCCCTGGTGTCTATATAAACCAGAGGGTTTCATCCACATAGGCAAGTTGATTAATCTGGGGTTCAGCTCATACGATCTCCAGTTAGATCAACTCAGTAATCCTCATGCACCATCAATACAATCGAGCAGGACATAGCGTTTTACCTCCTTAAGAGGGCCCGAACCTGGGTAAATATTGTCTCCTTTGTCTCCTGCAACCCATTGATCCAAGGTCCACATTTCAAGACCCCCTACACGAGATTCGCCGGTTTTGACACGGACAACGGGCAAGAGGATTGTCAACCCCCTTGATCTTGTTATTTTCAAGCAAGTAAGGTGTGTAGATAATTGTATAAAATTGTAAAATGCAAAATAAAATAAAAGCAAGTAAATGGCAGCAATGTATTGAAGATTTTGTAAATATATAGTGCATAGACCCGGGGCCATAGTTTTCCCTAATGGCATCTCTCATGAAAATAGCATACGGTAGGTACACAAATTACTGTTGGGCAATTGATAGAAGAGCGGATAGTTATGCAATTTTCATGGCAATGATCATGTCTATATAGGCATCATGTCCATAAACAAATAGGCTGACTCCTTCCTGCACCTATTACTATTACTTCACTTTAATGCTTATATGCTTGTCTCTCTACATATTAAGTTCATGACAAACGAAGTAATGCATGGAGAACGATGACATGATGTAGAAAAAGTAAACTCAACCAATATGAATAAACCCCTTCGTTTTACCCTTAATAGAAGCAACACAAATATGCATCTTGTCCCCTTCTGTCAATGGGATATAGAAATTCGCCAGGTTGAACCTAATACAACGCACCTCTCCACCGAAGAAATATCAATCTAATTGGCCAAACTATTTCAATAGATCGGAGAGAATTACGAAGCTATCATAATAACGCACATAAGAATCATATTATATATCAGAGGAGACTCAAATATTTATCATGAATAATCTGAACATAAACTCACAATTCATCGAATCCCAACAAACGCATCGCACAAAAAGGATTACATCATGTGGATCAGAGAGAAGATGCGATGATCATTGTATTGGAGATCAAGAGAGAGAGATTGTCATATAGGTACTAGCCATGGACCCGTAGGTCTATGGTGAACTACTCACACATCATCATGAGGGCAGGAAGGTGGATGAACAGGCCCTCCATGATCGACCCCCTCTACGGCAGGGTGTCGGAACGGAGCTCCAGATGGCCTCCCAACAGAACACAGATTTGTGGTGGCGTAAAAGGTGTTTCGGGACCTTCTCTAGGGTTTTTGAAATATATGATAATTTATAGGACGGACGGAGTCAGGAGGGCCACGAGGGAGGCACAAGCCATCACGGCGCCCCCCTAAGGCGCACCCTGTTGTCTCGTGGGCCCCTTGTGCGGCCTCGAGCCTTCTTCCGATACTCATCGATCTTATTTTGGTCTAGAAAAAATCTCCAAAAAGTTTCACGTCAATTGGACTTCGTTTCGTATTGAAAACCTGAAAAGAGAAAAACATGCACAAAACAACAACTATCACTTATCACTGGGTCACTAGGTTAGTGCTAAAAAAATTCATAAATAAATACCCAAAAACTATCCTAGAATGATAATATATCAGCATGGAACAATAAAAAATTACAGATACGTTGGAGACGTATCAAGCATCCCCAAGATTAATTCCTGCTCATCCTCAAGTAGGTAAATGATAAAAATAGAATTTTTGAAGTGACATGTTGTCCATTATGTAACCTTATGCATGTATGCTCACTGAGATACGATGAACTAAAAAATATTAACACATCAATACTTATAAGTATAAGCAACAAAATAATTAATCTTTTGAAATTTACGATCCTCAAAGATTGTTTTACCCCCATCCATCTTTATTATATTAGCAAGGCATGGCTCCATCTTCACCACATTAATACAAACGTCAAGCACCACAGTGCCCAAGTCATGCAGTTGGATCGTACCTTTTTAATAGGCATCAACTTTTTATTCTTCATACAATACATGAGCGTGAACCATTGGACATAGCATATAGGTGGAATAGAATGTGGTGATAGGTTTCAAAGGGGTGAAAAAGTGGAGAAGATAGTCTCACATCAACTAGACGTACCAACAAGCTATGGAGATGCCCATCGATAGATATCGATGCAAGGAGTAGGGATTGCCATGCAAATGATACACTAGGGCTATAAGTGTATGAAAGCTTCACTAAAGCTAAGTGGGGTGTGCATCCAAATTGCTTGCTCATGAAGACCTCGGGCTTTTGAGGAAGCCCGTCATCAAAATATACAAGCCAAGTTTATGAAAAAGTGATTCCCGCTAGCATATGAATGATATAACATGAGACTCTCTATATGAAGAACAAGGTGACACTTTGAGGCACAAGTGTGGTAAAGCATAGTAGAAAAGTCCCTTCGGGAGATACACATCCCACTCGGCGTATGACGCAAGGTCGCTCACCTGGGCCGCTCAGGGACATACACATCCCACTCGTCGCATAGTCGTCCTCAAATGGCCAGCGCATGGTCGTCCTCCGGGAGCGGCGCGCCATCAGCGGCCTGCTCCGGGAAATACACATCCTAATCGGCGTACAATGCAAGGTCGCTCGCACGGGCCACTCGGGGCTCAACGATTGATGACCCGCAAGTATAGGGGATCAATCGTAGTCCTTTCAATAAGTAAGAGTGTCGAACCCAACGAGGAGGAGAAGGCTCTGATAAATGGTTTTCAGCAAGGTAATAACTGCAAGCACTGAAAGTAGCGGTAACAAGTGATGGTGTAGTGAGGTGAAACATAGCAAACGAAAAGTGACAAGTAACAAGTAGTAGAAACGGTGCAGCAAGTGGCCCAATCCCTTTTGTAGCAAGGGACAAGCCTGAACAAAGTCTTATAAGAGGAAAAACGCTCCCGAGGACACACGGGAATTTCTGTCATGCTAGTTTCATCATGTTCATATGATTCGCGTTCGTTACTTTGATAGTTTGATATGTGGGTGGACCGGCGCTTGGGTACTGCCCTTAGTTGGACAAGCATCCCACTTATGATTAACCCCTCTCGCAAGCATCGCAACTACGAAAGAAGAATGAAGACAACGTCTAACCATAGCATTAAACTAGTGGATCCAAATCAGCCCCTTACGAAGCAAAGCATAGACTCGGGTTTAAGCTTCTGTCACTCCAGCAACCCATCATCTACTTACTACTCCCCAATGCCTTCCTCTAGGCCCAAATATGGTGAAGTGTTATGTAGTCGACGTTCACATAACACCACTAGAGGAAAAACAACATACAAAATATCAAAATACGGAACGAATACCAAATTCACATGACTATTATTAGCATGACTTATCCCATGTCCTCAAGAACAAAAGTAACTACTCACAAAGCATAATCATAATCATGATCAGAGGTGTAATGAATAGCATCAAGGATCTGAACATAAACTCTTCCACCAAGTAATCCAACTAGCATCAACTACAAAGAGTAATCAACACTACTAGCAACCTCACAAGTACCAATCGGAGTCGCGAGACGGAGATTGGTTACAAGAGATGAACTAGGGTTTGGAGAGGAGATGGTGTTGATGAATATGTTGATGGAGATGCCTCCCCTCCGGCGAGAGGAGTGTTGGTGATGACGATGGCGACGATTTCCCCCTCCGGGAGGGAAGTTTCCTCGGCAGGATCGTCCTACCGGAGCTCTAGATTGGATGTGCTCAAGTTCCGCCTCGTGGCGGAGGAGAATCCACGAAATAGCTCCACCCTGATTTTTTTTCCGGACGAAACCCTTCATATAGAAAAAGAGGGGGGCAGTGGGCCACCAGGGTGCCCACAAGCCCTGTTGCCGCGGCCAGGGGGGAAGGCCGCGACAACCAGGCTTGTGGGCCCCTGGTTGCTCCCCTCTGACACTTCTTTCACCCAGTATTTTTTATAAATTCCAAAAAAATCCACATTGATTTTCAGGGCATTTGGAGTTGCGCAGAATAGAAGACTCAGACTTGCTCCTTTTCCAGTCCAGAATTCTAGTTGCCGGTATTCTCCCTCTTCAAATAAACCTTGCAAAATAAGAGAGAAAAGGCATAAGTAAAGTTCCACAAAGTATAATAACAGTACATAAAGCGATAAATATCAACATGAAAGCATGATGCAAAATGGACGTATCAACTCCCCCAAGCTTAGACCTCGCTTGTCCTCAAGTGAAAACCAAGACCCAAAACATGTCCACATGTTTAGGGATGAAGGTGTCGATAAAACATAATACGGACATGAGGGCATCATGATCACACATAGAACATCAATACATCATAGAGATTCTTATGGGAAAGTAACAATTCCTTCACAAAGCAAAGTATGAAACAAAAACCTTACCCAGAAGTAGCCAACAACAGTTCATAGTCATTGAAGCAATTGCAATTTATCATATTATCAGAAAGAGTCCAATAAGAGATTGTAAGGCAAATCCACATACTCAATCATCTCTTTTGTTTTCCACAATTGTTACAACTCACGTGGTACTCATGGTATCGAAGTTTCAGTTGGACACAGAGAAAGATACAAGATAGGTCGTGTAAAGTCTCACGTAAGCGTATGTGTAAAGTCGGTCCGGGCCGCTTCATCCCACAATACCGCCGGAAAAGAATAAGACTAGTAGCGGCAAGCAATTGACAAATCATCACCCACAACCTTTTGTGTTCTACTCGTGCATAGAATCTACGCATAGAAAATCTGGCTCGGATACCACTGTTGGGTAACGTAGCATAAATTCAAAAAAATTCCTATGCATATTCAGATCTTCCTATGGAGAGATCAACAACGAGAGAGGGGTAAGAGCATCTTCATACCTTTGAAGATCGCTGAGCGGAAGCGTTACTAGAACGCGGTTGATGGAGTCGTACTCGCAGCGATTCAGATCGCGGTGTGATTCCGATCTAGTGCCGAACTACGGCACCTCCGCGTTCAACACACGTGCAGCCTGGTGACGTCTCCCGCACCTTGATCCAGCAAGGAGGAGGGAGAGGTTGGGGAAGAACTCTAGCAGCACAACGACGTGGTGTCAATGGAGAGACGAGGTCTCCCGGTAGGGCTTTGCCAAGCACCGGCACAGAGGGGAGAAAGAAGGGCAGGGCTGCGCCGAGGGAGAGGGAAAAGTCTATCTCCAACAGCCCCAAAACCCCCACTATTTATAGGAGGAGGGGAGGGGGTGCGCCACCCCTAGGGTTCCCCCCCTAGGGGCTGGCGGCCACCAGATGGGACAGGGGGCGGCGGCCAGGGCAGGGCAAGGGGGCGCCCTAGGTGGGCCTTGGGCCTCCCCTGCACCCAGGGTTCCCCCTCCCTCCCTCTCTGGTGCGCATGGGCTGGGTGTGGGGGGGTGCACCAGCCCACCTAGGGGCTGGTTCCCTCCCGCACTTGGCCCATGTAGCCCTCCGGGGCTTGTGGCCCCTCCCGGTGGTCCTCCGGAACCCTTCTGATGGTCCCGACACTTTGTCGGTGGTACCCGAAACATTTCCGGTGTCCAAACCCATCCATCCAATACATTAATGTTTACCTCCGAACCATTCCGGAGCTCCTCGTGACATCCGGGTTCTCATCCGGGACTCCGAACAACTTTCGGTAACCTCGTATAACAATTCCCTATAACCCTAGCGTCATCGAACCTTAAGTGTGTAGTCCCTACGGGTTCGGGAGACAGGCAGACATGACTGAGACACCTCTCTGGCCAGTAACCATCAGCGGGGTATGGATACCCATGGTGGCTCCCACTTGCTCCATGATGATCTCATCGGATGAACCACGATGTCAAGGATTCAATCAATCCCGTATACAATTCCCTTTGTCTGTCGGTATAGAACTTGCCCGAGATTCGATCGTCGGTATACCTATACGTTGTTCAATCTCGTTATGGGTAAGTCTCTTTACTCGTTCCGTAGCACGTCATCGTGTGACTAACTCCTTAGTCGCATTGAGCTCATGATGATGTTCTACCGAGTGGGCCCAGAGATACCTCTCCGTCACACGGAGTGACAAATCCCGATCTCGATTCATGCCAACCCAACAGATACTTTCGGAGGTACCCGTAGTGCACCTTTATAGTCACCCAGTTACGTTGTGACGTTTGATACACCCAAAGCACTCCTACAGTATCGGGGAGTTTCACAATCTCACGGTCGAAGGAAAAGACACTTGACATTATAAAAGCTTTAGCATATGAACAATACGATCTAGTGCTACACTTAGGATTGGGTCTTGTCCATCACATCATTCTCCCAATGATGTGATCCCATTATGAATGACATCTAATGCCCATGACCAGGAAACCATGATCATCTATTGACTAACGAGCTAGCCAACTAGAGGCTTGCTAGGGACACATTGTGATCTATTTATTCACACATGTATTACTGTTTCCTGTTAATACAATTATAGCATGAATAATAGACGATTATCATGAACAAGGAAATATGATAATAACCATTTTATTATTGCCTCTAGGGCATATTTCCAACAGTCACCCACTTGCACTAGAGTCAATAATCTAGTTACATTGTGATGTATCGAACACCCATAGCATTATGGTGTTGATCATATTTTGCTCGTGGAAGAGGTTTAGTCAACGGGTCTACAACATTCAGATCCGTGTGTACTTTACAAATATCTATCACTCCACTCTGGACATGGTCCTAGATGGAGTTGTAGCGGCATTTGATGTGCTTCGTCTTTCGGTGTAACCTGGGCTCCTTGGCTATGGCAATGGCCTAGTGTTATCACAGAAGAGTGTCATTGGACCCGACGCGCTTGGAACCACTCCAAGGTCGGTGATGAGCTCCTTCATCCAAATTCCTTCATGAGCCGCTTCTGAAGCAGCTATGTACTCCGCTTCACATGTAGATGCTGCCACGACTTCTTGCTTGCTGCTGCACCAACTCACTGCCCCACCATTCAAAACATATACGTATCCGATCTGTGACTTAGAGTCATCCGAATCTGTGTCGAAGCTGGCGTCAGTGTAACCCTTTACGACGAGCTCTTCGTCACCTCCATAAACGAGAAACATTTCCTTAGTCCTTTTCAGGTACTTAAGGATATTCTTGACCGTTGCCAGTGTTCCATACCGGGATCACTTTGGTACCTCCCTACCAAACTTATGGCAAGGTTTATATCAGGTCTGGTACACAGCATGGCATACATAAGAGAGGCCATGGCTGAAGCGTAGGGGACAGAATTCATCTTCTCTCTATCTCATGCCGTGGTCGGCGACTGAGTCTTACTCAATCTCATACCTTGCAAAACTGGCAAGAACCCTTTCTTCGAGTTTTCCATATTGAACTTCTTCAATATCTTGTCAAGGTATGTACTTTGCGAAAGACCTATGAGGCGTCTCGATCTATCTCTATAGATCTTAATGCCTAATATGTATGTAGCTTTTCCAAGGTCCTTCATTGAAAAACTCTTGTTCAAATAGGCCTTTATGTTCTCCAACATTTCTGCATTGTTCCCCATCAATAATATGTCATCCACATACAGTATGAGGAAAGCTACAGAGCTCCCACTCACTTTCTTGTACAGACAGGCTTCTCCATAAACCTGTATGAACCCAAACGCTTTAATCACCTCATTAAAGCAAATGTTCCAACTCCGAGATGCTTGCACCAGCCCATAGATGGAGCGCTGGAGCTTGCACACTTTGTTAGCACCCTTAGGGTCGTCAAAACCTTCTGGTTGCATCATATACAACTCTTCCTTAAGGTCCCCGTTAAGGAACGTTGTTTTGACGTCCATTTGCCAAATTTCATAATCATAAAAGGTGGCAATCGCTAACATGATTCGGACTGATTTCAGCTTCGCTACGAGAGAGAAAGTCTCTTCATAGTAAACTCCTTGAATTTGTCGAAAACCCTTTTCGACAAGTCGAGCTTTATAAACGGTTACATTACCGTTTGCATCAGTCTTCTTCTTGAAGATCCATTTATTTTCTATGGCTCGCCGGTCATCGGGCAAGTCCACCAAAGTCCATACTTTGTTCTCATACATGGATCCTATCTCGGATTTCATAGCTTCAAGCCATTTGTTGGAATCCGGGCCCGCCATCGCTTCTTCATAGTTCGAAGGTTCACCGTTGTCTAACAACATGATTTCCATCACAGGGTTGTCGTACCACTCTGGTGTGGAGCGTGCCCTCGTGGACCTTCGCGGTTCAGCAGTAACTTGATCCGAAGCTTCGTGACCATTATCATTAACTTCCTCTTCCATTGGTGCAAGCGCCACAGGAACAACTTCCCGCGCTGCGCTACTATCCTGTTTGAGAGGGGGTGTAATTACCTCATCAAGTTCTACCTTCCTCCCACTTACTTCTTTCGAGAGAAACTCCTTCTCTAGAAAGGATCTGTTCTTGGCAACAAAGGTTTTACCTTCGGATCTAAGATAGAAGGTATACCCAATAGTTTCCTTAGGGTATCCTATGAATACGCATTTCTCCGCTTTGGGTTCGAGCTTTTCTGGTTGAAGTTTCTTCACATAAGCATCACAGCCCCAAACTTTAAGAAACGACAACTTAGGTTTCTTGCCAAACCATAGTTCATAGGGTGTCGTCTCAATGGATTTCGACGGTGCCCTATTTAAAGTGAATGCTGCAGTTTCTAATGCATATCCCCAAAATGATAGTGGTAAGTCGGTAAGAGACATCATAGATCGTACCATATCTAATAAAGTGTGATTATGACGTTCACACACTCCGTTGCGTTGCGGTGTGCCAGACGCCGTCAGCTGTAAAACGATTCCACACTTCCTTAGGTGTGTGCCAAACTCGTGACTCAAATATTCTCCTCCACGATCAGATCATAGACACTTAATTTTTATGTCACGTTGATTCTCGACTTCACTCTAAAATTCCTTGAACTTTTCAAATGTCTCAGATTTGTGCTTCATCAAGTAGATATACCCATACCTACTCAAATCATCGGTGAGAGTGAGAACATAACGATAGCCACCGCGAGCTTCAACGTTCATTGGACCACACACATCAGTATGTATTATTTCCAATAAGTCGGTTGCTCTCTCCATTATTCCTGAGAATGGAGTCTTAGTCATCTTGCCCATGAGGCACGGTTCGCATGTGTCAAATGATTCAAAGTCAAGAGACTCTAATAGTCCATCAGTATGGAGCTTCTTCATGCGCTTAACGCCGATATGACCAAGGCGGCAGTGCCACAAGTATGTGGGACTATCATCAACTTTACATCTTTTGGTACTCACACTATGAATATGTGTAACATCACGATCGAGATTCATCAAGAATAAACCATTCACCAGTGGAGCATGACCATAAAACATATCACTCATATAAATAGAACAACCATTATTCTCTGACTTAAACGAGTAGCCGTCTCGCATTAGGCAAGACCCTAATACAATGTTCATGCTTAAAGCTGGTACTAAATAACAATTGTTAAGGTTTAAAACTAATCCCGACGGTAGATGTAGAGGTAGAGTGCCGACGGCGATCACATCGACCTTGGAACCATTCCCGACACGCATCGTCACCTCGTCCTTGGCCAGTCTCCGCTTATTCCGCAGTTCCTGCTTTGAGTTGCAAATGTGAGAAACAGCACCGGTATCAAATACCCAGGAGCTACTACGAGCGCTGGTAAGGTACACATCAATAACATGTATATCACATATACCTTTAACGTTGCCGGCCTTCTTGTCCGCTAAGTATTTGGGGCAGTTCCGCTTACAGTGACCCTTTCCGTTGCAATAGAAGCACTCGGTCTCAGGCTTGGGTCCATTCTTTTTCTTCTTCCCGGCATCTGGCTTACCGGGCATGGCAACGGCCTTGCCATCTTTCTTGAAGCTCTTCTTACCCTTGCCCTTCTTGAAACTAGTGGTCTAGTTGACCATCAACACTTGATGCTCTTTATTGATTTCTACTTCTGCAGACTTGAGCATCGAGTACAACTCGGGAATGGTCTTCTCCATCCCTTGCATGTTGTAGTTAAGCACAAAGCCTTTGTAGCTTGGTGGGAGAGACTGGATGATTCTGTCAATTATAGCATCATCCGGAAGTTCAACTCCAAGTGAAGTCAGACGACCGTGTAACCCAGACATTTTGAGTATGTGCTCGCTGACAGAACTATTCTCCTCCATCTTACAGCTAAAGAACTTGTCGGAGACTTCATATCTCTCGACACGGGCATGAGCTTGAAAAACTAGCTTTAGCTCTTGGAACATCTCATATGCACCGTGTTGCTCAAAACGCCTTTGGAGCCCCGTTTCTAAATTGTATAACATGCCACACCTAACCAGAGAGTAGTCATCACTCCGCGTTTGCCAGACGTTCAGAATGTCCTGGGATGCTGCGGGAGCGGGAGGGTCACCTAGCGGTGCATCAAGGACATAAGCCTTATTAGCTGCTTCAAGGATGAGCTTCAAGTTGCGAACCCAGTCCGCATAGTTGCTACCATCATCTTTCAGCTTGTTTTTCTCTAGGAATGCGTTGAAATTGAGGTTGATGTTGGCCATCTACAATATTTATAAAGACAACTTTTAGACTAAGTTCATGACAATTAAGTTCATTTAATCAAATTAAGTATGAACTCCCACTTAAATCGACATCCCTCTACTCATCTAAGTGATACATGATCCATGTTGACTAACCCGTGTCCGATCATCACATGAGACGGACCAGTCACCATTGTGAGCAACTTCATGTTGATCATATTCAACCATACGACTCATGTTCGACCTTTCGGTCTCTTGTATTTGAGGTCATGTCTGTACATGCTAAGCTCGTCGAGTCAACCTAGGTGTTTCGCGTGTGTAAATCTGGCTTACACCCGTTGTATGCGAACGTTAGAATCTATCACACCCGATCATCACGTGGTGCTTCGAGACAACGATCCTTTGCAACGGTGCACACCTAGGGGAATACGTTATCAAAATTTTAAGAGGGATCATCTTATTATGCTACCGTCGTTCTAAGAAATAAGATGAAAAACATGATAAACATCACAATGCAATCATATACTGACATGATATGGCCATTATCATCTTTGCTCTTTTGATCTCCATCTTCAGGCATCGCATGATCATCATCGTCACCGGCGTGACACCATGATCTCCATCATCATGATCTCCATCAACGTGTCTCCGTGAAGTCATCACGCCAACTACTACTATCACTACTACTATAGCTAACCGTTAGCAATGAAGTAAAAGTAGTAAGCACATGGCGTTGCATCTCATACAATAAATTAAGACAACTCCTATGGCTCCTGCCGGTTGTCATACTCATCGACATGCAAGTCGTGAAATCTATTACAATAACATGATCATCTCATACATCATACATGCAACATAACAACTTTGGCCATATCACATCACATGTCAAACCCTGCAAAAACAAGTTAGACGTCCTCAAATTGTTGTTGCAAGTTTTACGTGGCTGATTTGGGTTTCTAGCAAGAACGCTTTCTTACCTACGTGACAGCCACAACGATGATATTCCAAAGCTATTTACCCTTCATAAGGACCCTTTTCATCAAATCCAATCCGACTAGAGTAGGAGAGACAGACACCCGCTAGCCACCTTTATGCACGGTGTGCATGTCTGTCGGTGGAACCAGTCTCACGTAAGCGTACGTGTAAAGTCGGTTCGGGCCGCTTCATCCCACAATACCGCCGGAAAAGAATAAGACTAGTAGCGGCAAGCAATTGACAAATCATCGCCCACAACCTTTTGTGTTCTACTCGTGCACAGAATCTACGCATAGAAAACCTGGCTCGGATGCCACTGTTGGGTAACGTAGCATAAATTCAAAAAAAATCCTACGCATATTCAGATCTTCCTATGGAGAGACCAGCAACGAGGGAGGGGTAAGATCATCTTCATACCTTTGAAGATCGCTAAGCGGAAGTGTTACTAGAACGCGGTTGATGGAGTCGTACTCGCATCGATTCAGATCGCGGTGTGATTCCGATCTAGTGCCGAACTACAACACCTCCGCGTTCAACACACGTGCAGCCCGGTGACGTCTCCTGCACCTTGATCCAGCAAGGAGGAGGGAGAGGTTGCAGAAGAACTCCAACAGCACGACGGCGTGGTGTCAATGGAGAGACGAGGTCTCCCGACAAGGCTTCGCCAAGCACCGGCAGAGAGGAGGAGAAAGAAGGGCACGGCTGCGCCGAGGGAGAGGGAAAAGTCTATCTCCAACAGCCCCAAAAAACCCACTATTTATAGGAGGAGGGGAGGGGGTGCGCCACTCCTAGGGTTCCCCCCCTAGGGGCCGGCGGCCACCAGATGGGAGAGGGGGCGGCGGCCAGGGCACGACAAGGGGGGCGCGCCCTAGGTAGGCCTTGGGCCTCCCCTGCGCCTAGGGTTCCCCCTCCCTCCCTCTCTGGTGTGCATGGGCTGGGTGTGGGGGGCGCACAAGCCCACCTAGGGGCTGGTTCCCTCCCGCACTTGGCCCATGTAGCCCTCCGGGGCTTGTGGCCCCTCCCGGTGGTCCTCCGGAACCTTTCCGGTGGTCCCGACACTTTGCCGGTGGTACCCGAAACATTTCCGGCGTCCAAACCCATCCATCCTATACATCAATATTTACCTCTGGACCATTCCGGAGCTCCTCGTGACGTTCGGGATCTCATCCGGGACTCCGAACAACTTTCGGTAACCTCGTATAACAGTTCCCTATAACCCTAGCATCATCGAACCTTAAGTGTGTAGACCCTACGGGTTCGGGAGACAGGTAGACATGACCGAGACACCTCTCCGGCCAATAACCATCAGCGGGGTCTGGATACCCATGGTGGCTCCCACTTGCTCCACGATGATCTCATCGGATGAACCACGATGTCAAGGATTCAATCAATCCCGTATACAATTCCCTTTGTCTATCGGTATAGAACTTGCCCGAGATTCGATCATCGGTATACCTATACCTTGTTCAATCTCGTTATGGGTAAGTCTCTTTACTCGTTCCGTAGCACGTCATAGTGTGACTAACTCCTTAGTCGCATTGAGCTCATGATGATGTTCTACCGAGTGGGCCCAGAGATACCTCTCCGTCACACGGAGTGACAAATCCCGATCTCGATTTGTGCCAACCCAACAGATACTTTCGGAGGTACCCGTAGTGCACCTTTATAGTCACCCAGTTACGTTGTGACGTTTGATACACCCAAAGCACTCCTACAGTATCGGGGAGTTGCACAATCTCACGGTCGAAGGAAAAGACACTTGACATTATAAAAGCTTTAGCATAGGAACAATACGATCTAGTGCTACACTTAGGATTGGGTCTTGTCCATCACATCATTCTCCGAGTGATGTGATCCCATTATGAATGACATCTAATGCCCATGACCAGGAAACCATGATCATCTATTGACTAACGAGCTAGCCAACTAGAGGCTTGCTAGGGACACATTGTGATCTATTTATTCACACATGTATTACTGTTTCCTGTTAATACAATTATATCATGAATAATAGACGATTATCATGAACAGGGAAATATGATAATAACCATTTTATTATTGCCTCTAGGGCATATTTCCAACACCACCATCCCTTGGCACTTGAAGACTTGTTGCTCCATTGCTTCGAGCCTCGTCTCCACGCTTCCGGTCTTCTTAGCCCCCTCAACATCACGGATGTGGAACATCCCCTTGCTCATCTTGATAGATTGGGGGTGCTGCAATACTTCCGTGAGGTAGGGATTGATGACCTTCTCGAAGATCTTGTCCTTAGGAACTTTTGGGAAAGTCATGACGATCTAGATTTGCAACAGAAACAGGCTTGAAACGAAAATAGAAGAAGACTGCGCGATACGGAGATCAAAACCCTCGGGCGTATATATAATGATTTTTTCTGGACCAGAAGGAGTGCTCTGCAAGAAAACGGAGTCCGGGAGGCACACGAGCTGCCCACAAGCCCTGTTGCCGTGGCCAGGGGGGAGGCCGCGGCAACCAAGCTTGTGGCCGCCTCGTGCGCTCTCCGAACTGCTTTTTATTTTTCTAATTTTCCATAAATTCCAAAACGGAGAAAATTTCCTATTGGAAAAGTTTCGGAGTCGAATTACTTACTGAAACAGATACCTCTTGGTTTTCAGAGTCTGGAACAGGCTGATAAACATCCCTTATGTACTCCTCTGGAGTTATGATATTGATGATATTGATCTCAACATTTATGGGAGTACCAGAGATATAATGCTTGATTCTTTGCCTGTTTACCACCCTAGGAAAATTACCTTCCGTGTTATTTATTTTGATGGCACCGGAACGATATACTTCCTCGACAATGTAGGGACCTTCCCATTTAGAGAGAAGCTTGCGTGCGAAGAATCTTAAACGAGAATTGTATAGCAGGACATAATCACCTACATTGAACTCTTGTTTTTGTATTCTTTTATCGTGCCACCTCTTAACCTTTTCCTTGAACAACTTGGCATTCTCATATGTCTGGGCCCTCCATTCATCTAATGAGCTGATATCAAACAACCGCTTCTCACCGGCAAGTTTGAAATCAAAGTTGAGCTCTTTGATTGCCCAATAAGCTTTGTGTTCCAGCTCAAGAGGTAAATGAGATGCCTTACCGTAAACCATTTTATACGGTGACATGCCCATCGGATTCTTATAAGTAGTCCTATAAGCCCATAGTGCATCGTCAAGTTTGCTAGACCAATTCTTTCGAGATCTATTGACGGTCTTTTGTAAGATCAATTTGATCTCCCTATTACTCAACTCCACTTGACCACTAGACTCGGGATGATAAGGAGATGCAACTCTATGGTTGACATCGTACTTAGCGAGCATCTTGCGGAAAACATCATGAATGAAGTGTGAACTGCCATCAGTCATCAGATATCTAGGGACTCCAAATTTTGGGAAAATGACTTCTTTAAGCATCTTAATAGAGGTGTGGTGATCAACATTTTTAGTGGGGATAGCTTCTACCCACTTAGTGATGTAGTCCACAGCAAGTAAGATCTGAGTGTACCCATTGGAACTCGGGAAGGGTCCCATATAATCAAAGCCCCATGCATCAAATGGTTCAATGACAAGTGAATAGTTCATTGGTATTTCCTGACGCTTACTGATATTCCCTATTCTTTGGCATTCGTCACAAGACAAGACAAACTTACGGGCATCCTTGAAGAGAGTGGGCCAATAGAAACCTGATTGCAATACCTTATGAGCAGTTCTGTCTCCAGCATGGTGTCCTCCGTAAGCCTCGGAATGACACTTCTGCAGGATTTGTCCCTGTTCATGTTCACGCACACAACGTCTAATAACACCATCTACTCCTTCCTTATAAAGGTGAGGATCATCCCAAAAATAGTGTCTCAAATCAAAGAAGAATTTCTTCTTTTGCTGGTAGGTAAAACTGGGAGGTATGTATTTGGCTACGATATAGTTTGCATAATAAGCATACCACGGTGCACTATGTGAAGTGCGGATGACATTCAATTGCTCATAAGGAAAGCTGTCATCAATAGGTCGTGGGTCATTAAGGATATTCTCTAGCCTAGACAAGTTATCTTCTACAGGGTTATCGGCACCCTTTCGGTCAACAACGTGCAAATCAAATTCTTGTAGCAGGAGAACCCATCTGATTAGCCTAGGCTTAGCATCCTTCTTCTCCATGAGGTACTTAATAGCAGCATGATCAGAGTGAATAGTGACTTTGGAGTCAACTATATAAGATCTGAACTTTTCACATGCAAACACGACTGCTAAAAACTCATTCTCCGTAGTGGCATAGTTTCTTTGGGCACTGTCTAGAGTTTTACTAGCGTAGTGAATGACATTCAACTTCTTGTCAACTCTTTGTCCTAGAACAACACCAACGACATAATCACTAGCATCGCACATGATTTCAAAGGGCAAGTTCCAATCAAGAGGTTGAACAATAGGTGCGGTTATTAAGGCCTCCTTAAGTATTTCGAAAGCTTACTCACAATCCTCATCAAAAACAAAAGGAACATCCTTCTGCAAGAGGTTGGTAAGAGGCCTAGAAATTTTAGAGAAGTCTTTAATGAACCTCCTATACAAACCAGCATGACCTAGGAAACTTCGTATACCTCTCATAGCTGTGGGGCAAGGCATTTTCTCAATTGCATCAACCTTAGCCTTATCAACGTCAATTCCTTTCTCAGAGATTTTGTGTCCTAAGACGATGCCTTCATTAACCATGAAGTGGCACTTCTCCCAGTTCAAGACGAGGTTGGTATCGTTGCATCTCTGTAAGACTTGATCAAGGTTGCTGAGGCAGTCATCAAAGGAAGAACCGTAAACGGAGAAATCATCCATGAAAGTTTCACGCCCAAGATGTGACCCTATCCTCAATTTGGCACGAAGGCCTCGTCAGGGATAGAAGCGCATCTCGTCGTGTCGCAAAAATGGATATCGTTACAAGTACATGTACTGAAAAGAAGAGGTATATAAAAGAGTTGGCTTACACTCTCCACAAGCTACATCAGAGTCACTTCAGTACATTACATAATCATCAAGAGTAAGAGCAGGGTCCGACCACGGACGAAAACAAACGACAAAAGAAGAACGACGGCCATCCTTGCTATCCCAGGCTGCCGGCCTGGAACCCATCCTAGATCGATGAAGAAGAAGAAGAAGAAGCAACTCCAAATGAACAATCAACGCGCTCGCGTCAAGTAACCTTTACCTGTACCTGCAACTGGTGTTGTAGTAATCTGTGAGCCACAGGGGACTCAGCAATCTCATTTCCAAAGGTATCAAGACTAGCAAAGCTTAATGGGTGAGGCATGGTTAAGTGGTGAGGTTGCAACAGCAGCTAAGCATATATTTGGTGGCTAACTTACGAGTACCAGAAATAAGAGGGGGAAGATCTACGCATAACGGACGTGAACTACTCATGATCAAAAGAATGATCCTGAACACCTACCTACGTCGGACATAACCCCACCGTGTCCTCGATCGGAGAAGGAACTCACGAAAGAGACAGTCACGGTTATGCACACAGTTGGCAAGTTTTAATTAAGTTAACTTCAAGTTATCTAGAACCAGTGTTAAACAAAGCTTCCACGTTGCCACATAACCGCAGGCACGACTTTCCGAAAAGATTTAACCCTGCAGGGGTGCTCCAACTAGTCCATCACAAATTACCACAAGCCGCATAGAAATCCTCAATAACGAAGCTCGCGATCTCGTCGGATTCCCTAGCGGAAATCCTCAACTCTGAGATTACCCAAAGCATCACCAGAATCCCGATGCACAAGATATCTCGACAAAGGTAAAACTACTCCAGCAAGGCCGCCCAACGTGTCGACGATCCCGATAGGAGTCGCGTACCTCGTTCTCACGACACGACGGATGAGCTAGACGTCGGGATCGCTAAACCTCTGGGTGACCAGAGGGGCGCCGGACATCGCTCAGGTGGGGCCAACACTCATGAGGAGCACTGGCCCGGGGGTTGATTAAATTACTCCGCGGGTGCCGGTGGGTCCCTATGCATTATTATTAGGTTATTAGGCAAATGTAGTACCAAAGTTGGGCCTTGCCAGACCAGCTTTAATCTAAAACGAATTATCAAGGGGGTCCCCATAACAACCCCGATCGTGTTAGGAGCACTCATTTATGGAACATAACGCCGGTAGCCGAAACTAAGGGGACAAAGGTGGAACAAAACACCAGGCTAGAAAGGTCGAGCCTTCCACCTTTTACCAAGTATATAGGTGCATTAAAATTAAATAGTATTAAATAGGGTGATAGAACAAGGAACCCATGTTTTCACATGGAAGCGACTGCACCTGCAACTAGCAACGGTAACACAAGGTTAAGCAAGCAGTAACAGAGCCAGTCAGTGGTTTGCTAGGTTGAACAGGTGAAGGTTATCATGGCATTGTTGAGAGGCTGATATCTAACATGTGGTAGGCAACGAGACATAATCGATTGCATGGAAATAACTAGCATGGCAATGATAGTAATGATATCTGGGGAAATGGTCATCTTGCCTGAGATCCCGCTTGGAAGAAGAATGCCTCCGTGAAGCAGACGAACCGACGTAGTCGAACGGGTCCTCGCAATCCGGCACGCTGTGGAACTCTAACGAGACGAAGCAAACCGGAAACACAAATCAACACACGGAATTCACCACACGATGCACAACACATATGATGCATGAGCAGCTGAAAACATGCAAGTCACGGCATGACAATTCACACAAACAAACACTACACCTTAAATGAAGTTCAATATGCAACGAGTTGCATATTAACGAAACTCCACGTTAATTATTTAGTTCTATCCCGATTAGATACAAGGCAATATTAAATGTGGTTAAACATGGCAAGAGGTGAACCGCAATTAAACTACCTATCTAGGCATTTTAAATGAGGTCAGATATGACATATAGCACCTCTGAAATGACCCCACGTGTTAAATCTTAATTCTGTCCAGATTTGTCCTAATCACATTTTAGGTTTGTTAAACAGCAAAACAAAGTGGTTCACGTGATTCTACTCATCGTACTGGTCCATTTATATATATGGCACATCTCCAACGGAGCTTTGGTTAATTAACTACGTCCTAAACCGGTTTTAACACGTCGGCACGCAAACCGATGCAAACAACACGCTAACAACCTTGAACATGCATGAGAGTTGGTTTTTGTGAAACTACAGAAAATTCTAAGCAACTTACAAGTTGAAATCATTTTAAACCGGTGCACGATTAAATTTATATGAATTTAAAAAAAGGCATTTGAATCTGCCCAAAATAAAACAAAATGGTTTTGCTAGGATTTGAACCCCAAATCAATAAGATGAAACTGGCTGGTGCTAGCCAGTGGGCTACGGCCTTGTGACTGATAATATATAGAGGTCTTTTTAAAAGAACTAGCTAAACAACACAATGCAGATGTGAAGCTAAATAAAAGTAACCGGGGCCATAAAAAAATGTGTTGCCCATGGGACTTGAACCAGAGACCTCCAGCAAGGTAGTTGGCTGCGCTAGCCAACTCAGCTAGCAACTACTCATGTGCAAAAGCAGAGGCAGCTCTAGTAATCTCTATAGGCCCGATTGGATCAAGAAATAAAACAACACTTCAGACTGGGGAAGACTCACAGCGAATGAACCAGAGGCCGGCGTAGGGACTCCGCAGCGTGGCGGCGGGAGGCGAGCTAGGGCTGCGATGGAGGTCGCAAGAACGGGCGGATCGACTCGTTCCCATTCAGATCCGGCGCTTGGCGGCATGCTGAAGGTGACCGGCTTGTTCCAACGGTGACAGCCATCCATGGCGGCCCTGGGATGCTGCTTCGATTCAGACAAGTACAGAACAAAATTCAGATAGAGAGAGGGATAGGAGGAGGTACAGGGCATGGAGGAGAGAGGACACGGGGTCTCCTGATCCGACGAGGCTGTCCTTGGGAGCGGCTGGGGCGAGCCTACAGCAGTGGCAGCTGGCCACGCTCGCCAACTGCTCATGTTGCAAACTTGTTCGTTCCCTGACAGAGAAGAAGAAAAATAAAACGAGAGAGAGAGAGATTAGAGGAGGAAGGAGAGGAGAAAGAGCAGGGGAAGAAGTGACCGACGACCTGGTCTAGGGTCGCGCTAGGTGCTGCTGCACGAGCACGGTGCTGCGTGCTCGGCTTGAGCAGGACGCATGGCGTCATGGGGGAGTCTCTGGGAGCTCAAGCTGGGAGGCGAGGTACTCGGATCGCGAGCCTACTGGGTGGCGTGGACGGAGGGAGCTACGGGCGGCAGGACGCGTGGGGCGAGGGCAACGAGATCGAGGAGGGGATCGGGAGGAGAGGCTGAGCGCGTGGGATTCACGGCAGGGAGGCGGCGCTGTCGGGAGGAGGGAGAGGAGATTAAGGAAAATAGTGGGGATCGGGATTGGGCTAGGGTTAGGTCTAGGTGGACTACAAATAATAATTTGGTTAGTCCAAAGGGGCATTTGGACCCTTCGATTAAATCAGACGGTCGGAAAATAACTAGGTTAGGGAGACCATGTAACAAACCGATGATGGTTTAGGGTAAAACGGGGTTGATCCGGATCCAACGGTTACGACTGCCGGGTTTGGGTTCCGGGAGGTCTTCGAACTAGGTTGCGCATAGGGTCGGTGCACTGTGTAGAGTGGCTAGGCGGAGATGAGAGGGAGAGCGGGTACCCAACAACGTAATTCTTAAACACCGGAAAACGTCCGACAATAGACCGAATACGGTGCCGCTACGGTCAACCGTTCGGGTACCAGACGGACACCGATTGCGACGAAATTCGAGAGGCGGCCTAGCTATATTAAAATAAGACCGCACGCCAAATTCCAACCCAATCAGAGAAAGTTTTCAACAAACTTTTAAAAACAAGGATTTGACGATGCCGCGGGCGCGTGCGTGTGTGGTCGGGCTCGGAACGGACAACGACGAGAACCGGCAACTAACAACGGATGCAAGTTTTGAAAACTGGCGGCAACGGAGATGCCGATGCAATGCAGATGATGCGCATGATGCGATGATGATGCGACAAAATAAAATAGACACACGACGAAAACAGAATAGAAGGGGAATCTTCTGGAACATCGGCATCGGGCTGTCACAGAAAGCCTCAACAATCTTTTCACAAAAGTCAGAGAATATAGCCATCATACATCTTTCAAAGGTGGCAGGTGCATTGCACAAGCCATAAGGCATGCGTCTATAAGCGAAGGTACCGAAGGGGCATGTGAAGGTGGTTTTCTGTTGATCAGATTGTGCAACAGGTATTTGCGAGAAACCTGAATAACCGTCTAGAAAGCAGAAGTGTGTGTGTTTAGATAGCCTTTCTAGCATCTGGTCGATAAACGGCAAAGGATAATGGTCCTTCATGGTTACCTTGTTCAGTTTCCGGAAGTCTATCACCATCCTATAGCCAGTAATAATCCTCTGCGGGATTAGTTCATTCTTATCATTAGGAACAACGGTGATACGTCCCTTCTTAGGTACGCAATATACTGGACTTACCCAATCACTATGAGCAACAGGATAAATGATTCCTGCTTCCAGAAGCTTCAATATTTCTTTTCTCACGACCTCTTTCATCCTCGGATTTAGTCTCCGTTGATGATCAGCAACTGGCTTAGAATCAGGATCGGTTTTAATCTTGTGCTGACATAGAGTGGGGCTAATACCCTTAAGATCATCAAGAGTATATCCAATAGCAGCACGATGCTTCCTCAAAGTTTTTAATAACTTCTTCTCTTCGTGATTCAAGAGGTGAGCACTAATAATAACAGGATATATCTCCTTCTCATCAAGATAGGCATACTTAAGAGTATCTGGTAACTGTTTTAGCTCGAACACAGGATCACCCTTTGGTGGGGGAGGATCCCCAAGGAGTTCAACATGCACATTATTCTTGAGAATAGGATATTCTTCTAAGACAATTTTATCTATCTCATCTCTTTCCTCCATATGCATATCATTTTCATGCTCAAGCAGATATTGCTCTAAAGGATCCGTAGGAGGTACGGCAATAGAGGCAAGAAAAATGATTTCATCCCTACCAGACGGCTCTTTTTCATGGGGTTGTCTTCCAAACTTGGAGAAGTTAAATTCATGAGACACACCCTCAAAACTAATAGTGACAGTCTGTTTAATGCAATCAATGTGAGCATTGACAGTGTTGAGAAAGGGTCTACCAAATATGATGGGACAAAAGCTATCTTGTGCAGTAGCAAGGACGAGGAAATCAGTACGATACTTCGTCTTACCACACAGGACTTCTACGTCTCTCACAATTCCCAGAGGGCAGATAGTGTCTCTATTAGCTAGCATAATAGTGACATCGATGAGCTCTAACTCAGCAGGTGCAATCTCATCTTTGATTTCATCATATAGGGAACGGGGTATTGCACTAACACTAGCACTCATATCACATAAACCATGGTAACAGTGATCTCCTATCTTGACAGAAACAACGGGCAGGCCAACTACAGGTCCGTATTTGTCTTTCGCGTGAGGTTTAGCTATTCTAGCGGAGTCCTCACAGAATTTGATAACATGCCCATCTATGTCTTCGGCTAAGAGGTCTTTCATAATAGCAACACTAGGTTCAATCTAATTACCTCAGGGGGTGCAAGTGGTCTAATGTAACCCCTACGTATCACAGTTGGAGCTTTAGAATAATCCTTTTTCCTAGCAGGGTAAGGTGGGTTCTCAGCGTAGGCACAAGGAACAACAGGATCACTAAAGGCAATGACTTTCTCCTCAACTAGATTGGGTTTAACTATGTTGATTCCTACAGGAGGATGATACTTAAACCACTTCTCTTTGGGAAGATCAACATGAGCAGCAAAATATTCACATAGAGAAGCTACTATCTCAGAGTCAAGTCCATACTTAGCGCTAAAATCTCTAGAAGTGTTTGTTTCAACAAAAGATTTGACACAATCAAACTGGAAATTCATACCTGACTCCTTACCTTCTTCCAGCTCCCAATCTTCAAAGTTACGTTTGATTCTTTCCAATAAATTCCACTTGTGGTCAATATCCTTCTTCATAAAAGAACCGGTACAAGAAGTGTCAAGCATGGTACGATCTTCATGGGAAAGCCGAGCATAAAAGTTTTGAGTGATAATTTCTCTCGAGAGCTCATGATTGGGGCATGAATATAACATTGATTTAAGCCTCCCCCAAGCTTGAGCTATGCTTTCCCTGTCACGAGGCCAAAAGTTATAAATATAATTCCGATCACGATGTACTAAATGCATAGGATAAAACTTTTGATGAAATTCCAATTTCAACCGATTGTAGTCCCATGATCCAGTATCATTGATACGTCTCAAACGTATCTATAATTTTTGATGGATCACGCTGTTATCTTGCCTTCTTTGTATGTTTTATGTACCCTTTTTATATCTTTTTGGGACTAACTTATTAATTCGGTGCCAAGTGCGAGTTCCTGTTTTTTCCGTGTTTTTTACTCTTTTCAGATCTGATTTTGGAACGGAGTCCAAACGGAAGAAAAACCCCGAAATGATTTTTTCCCAAACGAAAGAAGTCCAGGGGGCTTTTGGGCCAAGCCAGGTGGGCTCCAGGGAGCCCACAAGCCCTCACTCCGCCACCAGGGGAGGCGGCGGTGGGCACACTTGTGGCCTCCCTGGCCGCCCCCTGACCTAGATCTTTGGCCTATAAATTCCCAAATATTCCGCAAAAAATCAGGGGAGCCTCGAAAATACTTTTCCGTCGCCGCAAGCTTCCGTTTCCGCGAGATCTCATCTGGAGACCCTTCTTGGCTCCCTGCCGGAGGGGACTTTGGAGGTGGAGGGCTTCTTCATCATCATCATCGCCCCTCCAATGACTCGTGAGTAGTTCACTTCAGACCTACGGGTCCGTAGTTAGTAGCTAGATGGCTTCTTCTCTCTCTTGGATCTTCAATACAAAGTTCTCCATGATCTTCATGGAGATCTATCTGATGTAATCTTCTTTGGCAGTGTGTTTGTCGAGATCCGATGAATTGTGGACTTGTGATCAGATTATCTATGATATATATTTGAGTCTTTGCTGATTTCTTATATGCATGATTTGATATCCTTGTAAGTCTCTCCAAGTCTTGGGTTTTGTTTGGCCAACAAGATCTTTGATTCTTGCAATGGGAGAAGTGCTTGGTTTTGGATTCTGCCATGTGGTGACCTTTCTGAGTGACACTAGGGGCAGCAAGGCACACATCAAGTAGTTGCCATCAAGGGTAAAAAGATGGTTTTTTTATCATTAGTTTGAGATTATCCCTCTACATCATGTCATCTTGCTTAAGGCGTTACTCTGTTCTTATGGACTTAATACACTAGATGCATGCTGGATAGCGGACAACGTGTGGAGTAATAGTAGTAGATGCAGAAAGTATCGGTCTACTTGTTTCAGACGCGATGCCTATAGAAATAATCATTGCATAGATATCGTCACGACTCTGCACAGTTCTATCAATTGCTCGATAGTAATTTGTTCACTCACCGTCTACTTGCTTTCATGAGAGAAGCCACTAATAAACACTACGGCCCCCGGGTCTATTCACATCCATCGTTTACAACTCCGCTTTTACTTTGCTTTGTTACTTTGTTGCTTTCAGTTCTCACTTGGCAAGCAATCTATAAGGGATTGACAACCCCTTCATAGCGTTGGGTGCAAGCTTTTGTGTTTGTGCAGGATCTTGAGATACTCTTCCGCCGGATTGATACCTTGGTTCTCAAACTGAGGGAAATACTTACCGTCGCTGTGCTACATCACCCTTTCCACTTCGAGGGAACACCAATGCAAGGCTCCAAGGCCACGGGGGAAATCCTTTGCATACTTGCCTAGGAAGTCCCTTAAGGCGTAGCCGCAACTAAAGGATTCCTGGTGTCGTCGACACAACTATTTCTGGCGCCTTTGCAAGGGATACACAGCAGCCATCAATCATCACATAGCCTATACCATGTCAACGCCTTATCCTTCAAAGATAAAGGAAAGACTTTCTTCTTTACCTCATCCTCGGGCAAACCTGCAAGCTTAAATAAATCACAAGCTTCATCTACATAGATTAGATGCAAGTCTGGATGTGAAGATCCAGCTCCTGTAAAAGGATTAGCCAGCAGTTTCTCAAGCATGCCCAAAGGAATTTCATAAAAGATATTTTCAGTGGGTACCTCAGGTTGAGGAACAACTCCTCGTGCTTCTGTTCGTGGTGAAGATACCCCGAACAAACTCCTAAAAGGAACAGTTTCCGTAGTGACAAGTGACAATAAATTTCAGCACAGTATATAAATGTTTCCTTACCAAATTCCACTTACCAAAGGCGCTTTCCTCCCCGGCAACGGCGCCAGAAAAGAGTCTTGATGACCCAAAAGTATAGGGGATCAATCGTAGTCCTTTCGATAAGTAAGAGTGTCCAACCCAACGAGGAGGCGAAGGCTCTGATAAACAGTTTTCAGCAAGGTAATAACTGCAAGCACTGAAAGTAGCGGTAGCAAGTGATGGTGTAGTGAGGTGAAACGTAGCAAGCGAAAAGTGACAAGTAACAAGTAGTAGCAATGGTGCAGCAAGTGGCCCAATCCCTTTTGTAGCAAGGGACAAGCCTGAACAAAGTCTTACAAGAGGAAAAACGCTCCCGAGGACACACGGGAATTTCTGTCATGCTAGTTTCATCATGTTCATATGATTCGCGTTCGTTACTTTGATAGTTTGATATGTGGGTGGACTGGCACTTGGGTACTGCCCTTACTTGGACAAGCATCCCACTTATGATTAACTCCTCTCGCAAGCATCCGCAACTATGAAAGAAGAATTAAGACAACGTCTAACCATAGCATTAAACTAGTGGATCCAAATAAGCCCCTTACGAAGCAACGCATAGACTGGGGTTTAAGCTTCTGTCACTCCAGCAACCCATCATCTACTTACTACTCCCCAATGCCTTCCTCTAGGCCCAAATATGGTGAAGTGTTATGTAGTCGACGTTCACATAACACCACTAGAGGAAAAGCAACATACAACATATCAAAATACTGAACGAATACCAAATTCACATGACTATTATTAGCATGACTTATCCCATGTCCTCAGGAACAAAAGTAACTACTCACAAAGCATAATCATAATCATGATCAGAGGTGTAATGAATAGCATCAAGGATCTGAACATAAACTCTTCCACCAAGTAATCCAACTAGCATCAACTACAAAGAGTAATCAACACTACTAGAAACCTCACAAGTACCAATCGGAGTCGCGAGACGGAGATTGGTTACAAGAGATGAACTAGGGTTTGGAGAGGAGATGGTTCTGATGAAGATGTTGATGGAGATGCCTCCCCTCCGACGAGAGGAGTGTTGGTGATGACGATAGCCACGATTTCCCCCTCCGGGAGGGAAGTTTCCCCGACAGGATCGTCCTACCGGAGCTCTAGATTGGATCTGCTCAAGGGAGAATCCACGAAATAGCTCCACCCTGTTTTTTTCTGGACGAAACCCTTCATAGAGCAAAAGAGGGGGGCAGTGGGCCACTAGGGTGCTCACAAGCCCTGTTGCCGCGGCGAGGGGGTAGGCCGCGGCAACCAGGCTTGTGGGCCCGTGGTTGCTCCCCTCTAACACTTCTTTCGCCCAGTATTTTTTATAAATTCCAAAAAAAATCCACGTTGATTTTCAGGGCATTTGGAGTTGCGCAGAATAGAGGACTCAGACTTGCTCCTTTTCTAGTCCAGAATTCCAGCTGCCGGTATTCTCCCTCTTCAAATAAACCTTGCAAGATAAGAGAGAAAAGGCATAAGTAAGGTTCCACAAAGTATAATAACAGTCCATAAAGCGATAAATATCAACATGAAAGCATGATGCAAAATGGACGTATCAGTGGTCGGCACCAGCTCCACCTTCGTGCCCTCTCGGCGGGTGGCTAGCAGCTCCAGGTCAAGGCCTAGATGCCAAGACATGACGAAGCTGAGAGCCATCTACGCTCCGGCTAACTCGGTCGGAGCCCTCTCTTTTCCCTCTCATTCATTTTGTCGGGCTTATGGGAACGGGGGTACCCAGGCCCATCGGCCTGCGACCCCACGCACGGCGTGGATGGGCAAGCCTGGACCTGGAGCACGTAAGTTTTAATGGCCTAATTTTTTCAAAGATGCACGTAAGTTTGTTCTCCCATGTGATGAATGTCAAACAATTGGTAATATTGGTAGACTTCAAGAAATATCTATGAATCATTCACTTGTTATTGAACCATTTGATGTTTGGGATTTTGATTATATGGGACATTTTCCTTCCTCTAATGGGCGCACTCGTACTTTAGTTGTTGTTGATTACATTACTAAGTGTGTAGAAGCTATTCCAACTAGTATTGTTGATGACACAACTTCTATTAAAATTCTTAAGGATGTTATTTTCCCGAGGTTTGGAGTCCCTGGATATTTAATGATTGATGGTGGTTCACATTTTGTTCATGGTTCTTTCTGTAAACTCCTAGCTAAATACAATTGTTGGGCATAGTTTATGCCTAAGTAATTTTGGTGATTGATGACAGTACCGTACAGGACTAACCGTGTGTGTTAAGGTTTCAAATAACACACATCAACGGCAAGACAACACGTCTCCTCTCTCATGGAACGGAAGCACGACGCTCTCTACGATTCTCTTTATTTGAGTCATAGGAAAGTCGTACTATTAAGAGGGGAGCCGTAGTGGAAAGGTTTGGGTGGAATCTATCTTTGCACACGCACACTTCACATTCTCCCTTTCCTTTATCTTTGGAGCGGCCCTCGCCACTTGGTTTTTAGCATCTCTGCAAAATGGTCCCCAGCGGTAGTACCGCTGGACTGCTAGCGGTAGTACCGCCCCTGGCCAGCGGTAGTACCGCTCCAGGTGTTTTGTTCCACCTACCTAGCGGTAGTTCGTGGACGGACCCTTTTGCGAAGACTTTCTTGGCGGTAGTAGTGTTTTTGCACTACCAAGGGGCCAGCGGTAGTATCGCTGGTGTCAGCGGTAGTACCGCTGGAGTCCCAGCGGTAGTACCGCTGCATCCAGCGGTAGTACCGCTAGAGTACCAGCGGTAGTACCGCTGCAGGCAGCGGTAGTACCGCTGGAGCTCGGGCAGAGAGTGGGAAAACGGTCTCTCGACTTTTGCCAGCCTTCTTATCTACCAAGTATCTAGAGTTGCTCCGCCTCAGTAACTGTTCCCCTTATTACAGAAGCACTTAGTCTCGGGTTTGGGTTTAATCTTGGGTCTCTTCATTAGCGCAGCAACTGTTTTGCCGTTTCACGAAGTATCCCTTCTAGCCCTCGCCTTTCTTGAAACTTAGTGGTTTTTCAAACCATCAACTATTGATGCTCCTTCTTGATTTCTACTTTCGCAGTGTCAAACGTCGCGAATCGCTCAAGGATCATTGTATCTATCCTTGATATGTCATAGTTCATCACGAAGCTCTCAAAGCTTGGTGGTAGTGACTTTTGGAGAACCATCACTATCTCATCTGGAAGATTAGCTCCCACTTGATTCAAGTGATTGTCGCACTCAGACAATCTGAGCACACGCTCAACGATTGAGCTTTTCTCCTTTACTTTGTGGTCAAAGAATCTTGTTGGAGGTCTCGTACCTCTTTAACAAGGGCACATGCATGAAATCACAATTTCATCTCTTTAGAACATCACTTATGTTCCGTGACGTTTTAAAACGTTTTCGGTGCCTTGCTTCTAAGCCATTAAGTACTTTGCACTGAACTATCGTGTAGTCATCAGAAACGTGTATGTCGGATGTTCATAGCATCCACAGACGACGCTCGAGGTGCAGCACACCGAGTGGTGCATTAAGGACATAATCCTTCTGCGCAGCAACGAGGACAATCCTCGGTTTTACAGACCCAGTCTGCAAAGTTTTGCTACTATCAATTTTCAACTAAATTTTCTCTAGGAACATGTAAAAACAGTAGAGCTATAGTGCAAGCTACATCGTAATTCGCAAAGACCATTAGACTATGTTCATGACAATTAGTTCAATTAATCATATTACTTAAGAACTCCCACTCAAAAAGTACATCTCTCTAGTCATTTGAGTGGTACATGATCCAAATCCACTATCTCAAGTCCGATCATCACGTGAGTCGAGAATAGTTTCAGTGGTAAGCATCTCTATGCTAATCATATCAACTATACGATTCATGCTCGACCTTTCGGTCTCATGTGTTCCGAGGCCATGTCTGCACATGCTAGGCTCGTCAAGCTTAACCCGAGTGTTCCGCGTGCGCAACTGTTTTGCACCCGTTGTATGTGAACGTTGAGTCTATCACACCCGATCATCACGTGGTGTCTCGAAACGACGAACTGTAGCAACGGTGCACAGTCGGGGAGAACACAATTTCGTCTTGAAATTTTAGTGAGAGATCACCTCATAATGCTACCGTCGTTCTAAGCAAAATAAGGTGCATAAAAGGATTAACATCACATGCAATTCATAAGTGACATGATATGGCCATCATCACGTGCTTCTTGATCTCCATCACCAAAGCACCGGCACGATCTTCTTGTCACCGGCGTCACACCGTGATCTCCATCATCATGATCTCCATCAACGTGTCGCCATCGGGGTTGTCGTGCTACTCATGCTATTACTACTAAAGCTACATCCTAGCAAAATAGTAAACGCATCTGCAAGCACAAACGTTAGTTATAAAGACAACCCTATGGCTCCTGCCGGTTGCCGTACCATCGACGTGCAAGTCGATATTTCTATTACAACATGATCATCTCATACATCCAATATATCACATCACATCGTTGCCATATCACATCACAATCATACCCTGCAAAAACAAGTTAGACGTCCTCTAATTTTGTTGTTTGCATGTTTTACGTGGTGACCATGGGTATCTAGTAGGATCGCATCTTACTTACGCAAACACCACAACGGAGATATATGAGTTGCTATTTAACCTCATCCAAGGACCTCCTCGGTCAAATCCGATTCAACTAAAGTTGGAGAAACCGACACTTGCCAGTCATCTTTGAGCAAAGGGGGTTACTCGTAACGATGAAACCAGTCTCTCGTAAGCGTACGAGTAATGTCGGTCCAAGCCGCTTCAATCCAACAATACTGCGGAATCAAGAAAAGACTAAGGAGGGCAGCAAAACGCACATCACCGCCCACAAAAACTTTTGTGTTCTACTCGAGAAGACATCTACGCATGAACCTAGCTCATGATGCCACTGTTGGGGAACGTCGCATGGGAAACAAAAAATTTCCTACGCGCACGAAGACCTATCATGGTGATGTCCATCTACGAGAGGGGATGAGTGATCTACGTACCCTTGTAGATCGTACAGCAGAAGCGATTAGAGATCGCGGTTGATGTAGTGGAACGTCCTCACGTCCCTCAATCCGCCCCGCGAACAATCCCGCGATCAGTCCCACGATCTAGTACCGAACGGACGGCACCTCCGCGTTCAGCACACGTACAGCTCGACGATGATCTCGGCCTTCTTGATCCAGCAAGAGAGACGGAGAGGTAGAAGAGTTCTCCGGCAGCGTGACGGCGCTCCGGAGGTTGGTGATGATCTCGTCTCAGCAGGGCTCCGCCCGAGCTCCGCAGAAACGCGATCTAGAGGAAAAACTATGGAGGTATGTGGTCGGGCAGCCGTGAGAAAAGTCGTCTCAAATCAGCCCTAAAACCTCCGTATATATAGGTGGGAGGGAGGGGAGGAGGCAGCCTCAAAACCTAAAGGTTTGGCCGAAATTGGAGGTGGAGGAGTCCTACTCCAATCCTACTTGGAGTAGGATTCCACCTTCCCACTTGAAAACTCTTTCCACCTTGTGGTTTTTCCTTCTCAAACCTTATGGGCCTTAGTGGGAACTTATTCCAGCCCACTAGGGGCTGGTTTATCTCTTCCCATAGCCCATGAGACCCCTTGGGGCGTGACACCCCTCCCGATGGTCCCCGGCACCCCTCCCGGCACTCCCGGTACACTACCGATGAGCCCGAAACTTTTTCGGTAATGCACGAAAACTTTCCGGTGACCAAAACAGGACTTCCTATATATCAATCTTTACCTCCGGACCATTCCGGAGCTCCTCGTGACGTCCTGGATCTCATCCGGAACTCCGAACAACATTCGGTAACCAACCATATAACTCAAATACGCATAAAACAACGTCGAACCTTAAGTGTGCAGACCCTGCGGGTTCGAGAACTATGTAGACATGACCCGAGTGACTCCTCGGTCAATATCCAATAGCGGGACCTGGATGCCCATATTGGATCCTACATATTCTACGAAGATCTTATCGTTTGAACCTCAGTGCCAAGGATTCATATAATCCCGTATGTCATTCCCTTTGTCCTTCGGTATGTTACTTGCCCGAGATTCGATCGTCAGTATCCGCATACCTATTTCAATCTCGTTTACCGGCAAGTCTCTTTACTCGTTCCGTAATACAAGATCCCGCAACTTACACTAAGTCACATTGCTTGCAAGGCTTGTGTGTGATGTTGTATTACCGAGTGGGCCCCGAGATACCTCTCCGTCACACGGAGTGACAAATCCCAGTCTCGATCCATACTAACTCAACTAACACCTTCGGAGATACCTGTAGAGCATCTTTATAGTCACCCAGTTACGTTGCGACGTTTGATACACACAAAGCATTCCTCCGGTGTCAGTGAGTTATATGATCTCATGGTCATAGGAATAAATACTTGACACGCAGAAAACAGTAGCAACAAAATGACACGATCAACATGCTACGTCTATTAGTTTGGGTCTAGTCCATCACATGATTCTCCTAATGATGTGATCCCGTTATCAAGTGACAACACTTGCCTATGGCCAGGAAACCTTGACCATCTTTTGAACAACGAGCTAGTCAACTAGAGGCTTACTAGGGACAATGTTTTGTCTATGTATCCACACAAGTATTGTGTTTCCAATCAATACAATTATAGCATGGATACTAAACGATTACCATGAACTAAGAAATATAATAATAACTAATTTATTATTGCCTCTAGGGCATATTTCCAACAATATTCCACTGTGGTGAAGCTTCGTGGTTTAGTTGGGAGCCTCCAAGCTTTGTGTGGAGTTGCCCCAACCTTGTTTGTAATGGTTCGGTCGCCGCCTTCAAGGGCACCTATAGTGGAATCACGGTACCTTGCATCGTGCGAGGGCGTGAGGACAATACGGTGGCCTTAGTGGCTTTTTGGGGAGCATTGTGCCTCCACACCGCTCCAACGGAGACGTACTTCCTGTCAAAGGGAAGGAACTTCGGTAACACATCCTCGTCTCCATCGGTTCCACTCGTGGTTATCTCTATCCTTTACTTTGTATTTGCTTATGCTTGTGACTATATCTTACTTGTCTTAATAGCTCTCGTTGTTAGCTTCTATAGGGTTCACCTCATTGTCGTATTATTTGTGAACCCGTATAGTGTTTACCTTTACTTGCTAAGATTAATTAAAAAGTGGTCGTTGTCTATTCACCCCCCCCCCTCTAGCCAACCATATTGATCCTTTCAATTGGTATCAGAGCCACGTCTCTTTATTAAGGGTCTAACCACCCGAAGAGTATGGAAGGCGGAGAGGAAGTTAATCATGGGCAACCCGGGGAGATGGACTTGACTTCGGTCACAAGGGACGACTTGAATACGACTATGGCAACCCTCAAGACGTCCTTGACGAGCGAAGTCAAGACCATGCTTAAAGAGTTAATTGAGGGCCTTAAAGGTTCACCCGAACCGGCGTTAGTGGTTAAACCCACCATCCCCGATTCAGTGGCCAACTCCTCTAAGGAAGCGGCTAAAGATATGCGACCTGCTTTATCTCAAGAAAAGGATGGGACTGGAACATATGCCTCAGTTCCACCCCCCATGGTCTATGGAGGATCCGTTCCCGCACCTCGTCTTAATCCTGTTGGTCCTCCTCCTAAGCTTGTGAAAGGTGACTTTGCTAACTGGGTATTTTCTATTAAGTCTCATTTGAACCACAGCTCAACAAACTTGTGGAGAATTATCGAGCAAGGATATTATCCTCATGACCCAAGCAACCTCACTCCAAGAGAAGATGCAGACAACCAATGTAATCACTCTGCGTTGTTTATTCTTCAGTCTACAGTGCCACCTGAAGATCTTCCCCACTTACGTCCCTTCACATTGGCCAAGGACTGTTGGGAGCATATTATGGTGTTGTACAAGGGAAGCTCAAGCATTCAATGATCCAACTATGAAGTGATACTTGATAAGGCCGATGAGTTTGTGATGAAGGAAGACGAGGACCCTCGTGATCTCTATCGGAGGGTGACTGCTATTGCTGTGGCACTAAAGGATCATGGGAGTAAGGATGTGGATGATACATGGGTCGAGCGCAAGTTTCTCAAAGCCATCATGCCTTTCAACAAAGCCATGTCATCTGTCATTCGTCAGCGGCCAGACTTCCACTCCTTGTCTTCCAGTGAAGTGTTGGATGAGTTCATAGCAATGTCAATCATGAACGAAACAGCCGACAATGCACTTGCTCATGTTCGATCAAAGACAACGTCACCCAACCTTGCGTTGAAATCAAGAGCAATGCTTGAGGAAGAAGAAGAAGATGAGGAAGAGGAGAGCTGCCCTGAAGTTACAAAGTATGCCTATCATGAGCACATGGCTCTTGCATCAAGGCAATTCTGGGGCAATAAAAGGAACTCAAGACCCAACTTCATCAAGAACAACTCGAGTGGATTCAAACCCAAGCAACGAGTGAGGACATTTTATAACTGTGGCAACGTGAGTCACTTCATGGCAGAATGTCCCTATGAGAAAAGGGAAGACAACGGAGGCAAGCTCATTCGCACAGACAAAACCAAATCATTTCCTATCAAGAACAACTTTGTGAAGAAACCTCACCCAAAAGGAATGGTGGCCCTGGAAGAGTATCCTTCTGATGATGATGATGATGATGATACACTGGCAACGACAACTGTTGCTATTGCCACTACCTCTTCCCAGAAGGTGTCTCTCTTCGACGCCCCCAACGAGAACCACATCATCCCAGTGCCTCATGGCAAAAGGTATCAATCAGGTAACTCCCATCATTAAGACCAACATTGCTTCTGCTCCTTCATTGTTAAATTGTGTTGAAGATAGTGATGTTGGGGAACTTAATGAGCATGATCTTGATAAGTTTCTATGCATTATTAAGGGAGAACCCAAGAAGCACTTTGTTGCTCTCTTGGAACAACTGGGTGAGGCCACTGACCTCATTGAGTCTCATGAGGAGACCATCTCCAAGCTTCAGGGACATAGTCATGACTATGCCGATGAAATTGCCGAATTATCTAGGGCTCTAGAAGAAGAGCGCACTCTTTGTTTGGCTCTTGAGGAGTCATATAACGATGACTGCGCTAGAATGCAAAAGAAACTAGATCATGATGTTGTTCTTACTCGCATGCTTAAATCTGAACAGTATGCTCTTGGGGTTGGCCATGACAGACTCAAAGAGGAGTTTGACATACTTGACAAGGCCCACAAAGCCTTGAAAGGTGCTCATTTCTCTCTGAAAGAGTCTCATGATCAACTCCAAGCAAAGCTTACCAAGGAGATCTCTACTTGTCCTCCTTTTGTGTTAATTGATAATACTTGTGCAACTAACCCTTGTTGTGAGCATGTTCATCTTGTGGAGGAAAATGCCAAGTTAAAAGAGAAACTTGAGAAGGGCCTTGTGACATGCAGACAAGGTGAGAAGAGTCTGGACGATCTCTTGAGCACTCAAAAGGGTGTTGTAGGAAAGGAAGGACTTGGACTTACCTCCAAGTCAAAAGGTAAAAGGAGGAACAAGAACAAACAATCTCTCACCCTCATGGACATCTTTGTCAAAGAGGGTGAGGGGACTCAGAAGGTGAACAGGAACAAGGTGGACTATGGGAACCCCAAGAAGGGCAAAACCGTTCCTAATAACACAGCAGGCAAACTCAATTCTTCTTATGTTTTATGTTGTGCTAGTGATGGGCATGTTTATGCCAGATTTGTTGGTTCCTACGATGAATATATTGAATGGGCTATCTGGGTTCCTAAGACCCTTGTCTCTAACATGAAAGGACCCATTAAAAATGGGTACCTAAAACCAAGCCTTGATCTTTTGGAGGAGTTTGCTTCCGGTGGGGTGTCATGGTTGCTCGATAGTGGAGCAACAAATCATATGACCGGAAGCAAGGACTTAGTGGTGGATGTGCATCCTTCTCCATCTATGCCCACCCATGTCCAATTCGCCGATGCATCCTCTTCAAAGGTATTGGGATTTGGTAAGGTGGTCGTCTCTCAAGATTTATGTATTGAGAAGGTCATGCTTGTTGAGTCACTTGCCTACAATTTACTTTCGGTTCGTCAACTTGCAATTATGGGTTTTTCCACATTCTTTAATATTTACACTGTGGTCCTCCTAAGGAGCAAGACTCTTAAAGTAGCCTATGTTGGACATGTCGAAAATGGTCTTTATGTGGTGAACTTCTCAAAGCGACCCACTAAGACTGCGACATGTTTAATGGCTAAAGTTGACGTGGGTTGGCTTTGGCATCGCCGTTTAGCTCATGTCAATATGAGATCTTTGCAAAGTCTTCTGACAGGGGACCATGTTCGTGGACTAACAAATGTGAGCTTTGCTAAAGATCGTGTTTGCAGTGCTTGCATTGAAGGGAAGATTCATGAAACTTCTCATCGTCCAACGACTCTTATCTACACTAAGAGGCCACTGGAACTTCTCCATATGGATATGTTTGGTCCTCCATCATTTGATAGTCTTGGAGGCAGAAAATATTGCTTAGTGATTGTTGACGACTACTCAAGATATACCTGGGTATATTTCTTTAAAAGGAAGAGTCAAACTCAACAAATAGTCATCAACTTTGCTAATGAAGCGCAACGTCAATATGAAGCAAAGATCTTGATGATTAGGAGTGAAAACGGCACCGAGTTCAAGAACTACACTCTAGATGAGTTTCTAGGTGATGAGGGAATAAAGCACCAATATTCTGCACCATATACCCCTCAGCAAAACGGCGTGGCAGAAAGGAAGAACCGGACCTTGATAGACGCTGCAAGGACAATGATGGCAGAATTCAAATCTCCATATAACTTCTGGGCAGAGGCCATCAACACAGCCTGTCATGCATCCAATCGGCTCTACATCCGCAAAGGCTTGAACAAGACTCCGTATGAGATTCTAACTGGAAACAAACCCAATCTCAAGTACTTCAGGGTATTCGGTTGTAAGTGTTTCATTCTCAAAAAAGGAGCACGGTTAGCTAAATTTGATTCTAGAGCACATGAGGGTATCTTTGTTGGTTATGCTACAAACTCTCATGCTTACCGTGTCCTCAACAAGTCCACCGGACTAATTGAGGAGACGTGTAACATAGAGTTTGATGAAAATAATGGCTCCCAAGTGGAGCAAAGTGGTCTTTGTGATATAGGTGATGAAATTCCTCCTGAAGCCATAAGAAGAATGGGGATTGGTCAAATACTCCCCATTGAGGAACCCCTTGTGGAAGAAGGAGAAGGACAATGCTCTACTCAAGTGGAGCCATCACCCCCACAAGCCCAACACGCTTCCGATGAACAAAGAGAAGAATCTCAACAAGTTGATCAAGCTCAAGGTCAAGATCATTTGCCTAACAATGGTGATGTGCCCCATGATATTCAAGCACTACCCCAAGACTCCGAACCTGCTCATGATCAAGATCAAGTGCAACCCCGAGATCCAGACCAAGTAGAAGCACAAGATCAAGATCAAGAGCAACCACTAATACAAGATCAAACTAGTGAACCTGCTCAAGTTGAAGGACAAGATGATCAGGAGACTGTCTCACAATTCCCATCTGGAGCTCCAGCAACCAGCTCAAGATGCAAGGGCAAGCAAAAGAAAGAAGTCGATGCTGCCCCGTTATCTAATGAAGAACTCTTGGAGCGTCGATCAGCCAAGAATGCGAACAAGCTAAGAGTCAAGTCACATCTTATGAAGAATGTACTTGGCAGTTTAAAAAGGGGAGTATCCACCCGTCAACAGCTTTGGAATTATTGTGAGCATCACGCGTTTGTCTCGTATTGTGTACCTCAACAGGTACAGGAAGCGCTCGATGATGAGGATTGGCTTATGGCCATGCACGAAGAACTTAACAACTTCGAGCGCAACCAAGTCTGGGATTTAGTGCCTCGACCAACTGAGGAACATAATGTCATCGGGACCAAATGGATATTCAAGAACAAGCAAGATGCCAATGCAATTGTGATTCGAAACAAAGCAAGATTGGTGGCTCAAGGCTATTCCCAAGTCGAGGGTATCGACTACGGTGAAACCTTTGCCCCTGTTGCTCGTCTAGAATCTATTCGCATGTTACTTGCATTTGCTTCTCATCATAACTTCAAATTACAGCAAATGGATGTGAAAAGTGCATTTCTTAATGGTCCTTTAAATGAGTTGGTCTATGTCAAACAACCCCCGGGATTCGAACATCCCAAGCTCCCCAATCATGTGTACAAACTTAATAAGGCACTCTATGGCCTTAAACAAGCCCCACGCGCGTGGTATGAGTATCTTACTGAGTTGTTACAAGATCGTGGGTTTGAAATTGGGAAGATTGATGCCACTCTTTTTACTAAGAGGGTTAAAGGGGATTTGTTCATATGCCAACTATATGTTGATGATATTATCTTTGGCTCTCCTAACATTTCATTCAATGAAGAATTTGCTGCACTAATGACTGAGAAGTTTGAGATGTCCATGATGGGAGAGTTGAAGTTCTTCCTCGGGTTCGAGATTAGACAAGGTCTAGAAGGGACATTCATCAAACAAGCCAAGTACACTCAAGACATGCTCAAACGGTTCGAGCTCGAAGATGTCAAACCGGTCAAGTTCCCCATGCCAACCAGATGCAAGCTTGACAGTGATCCCAATGGGGTATATCGCTCCATGATTGGATCCCTCCTTTACCTCTGTGCATCTAGATCGGATATTATGTTGAGTGTAGGGATATGTGCACGGTTTCAATCCGCACCAAAAGAAAGTCATTACATGGTTGTTAAGCGAATCTTTCGATATTTGGCCCATACCCCAAACTTTGGCCTCTGGTATCCCAAAGGAGCAAACTTCAATCTAGTTGGCTATTCTGACTCAGATTGGGCTGGAGATTGTGTGGAGAGGAAGTCAACGTCTGGAGGATGCCAATTCCTTGGTCGCTCTTTGGTAAGTTGGACTTCAAAGAAGCAGAACTGCGTCTCCTTATCATCCACCGAAGCTGAGTATGTGGCAGCTGCAAGTTGTTGTGCACAATTGCTATGGATGAGGCAGACTTTAAAGGATTATGGTGTCACTTGTGACAAAGTGCCTCTTCTATGTGACAATCAAAGCGCTATCAAGATTTCCCTCAACCCAGTGCAACATAGCAAAACCAAACATATTGATATTCGTCATCACTTCATTCGTGAGCATAGCAAGCTAGGTGACATTGAGGTTCACTTCATCCACACTGAAGAGCAACCTGCAGATATTTTCACTAAGCCTCTAGATGAAGCAAGGTTCCGGGAGTTAAGGCATGAGCTAAATATCATTGATTCAAGTAATGTGGATTGAAACTAGGCATATTGCACCTCACTTTGCATTCCATCTTGGTCTAGATGTAGGCATGGACATAGGGGGAGTGTTGTTCTCTCAATGAACTTTCCCTCCCCCCATTATGCGTAAATCAATCTAGTCTTTCACTTTAGCCATTGTCAAATGGCACTTGTGCTTCAAAGATGAGCATTGGTCATGAACCCATGGATAATTCTTCGCGGTGTCATACCATTTTCTCAAACATAGGTGGCCTCGGCCACCGCCCCTCCATCCTTTCTTGCGTATAGAAGAAAGGATATACAATGACAAGTCAGTACATTTTCTTGGATGCTATCTCTTTTTACTCACTTGTCATGTGCCCAAGTTCATCTCTTTTCCTTAGCCGTGTTGCAACATTTACAGCGGTACTACCGCCAGGGTAGCGGTACTACCGCCAGGGGTAGCGGTACTACCGCCAGGACCCCAGCGGTACTACCGCCAGGTATGGCGGTACTACCGCTAGTATTCTCATCTAACACGACCGGCTAGGAAATTTCTAGGGTTTCAAGGGGGAGCGATACTACCGCCAGGGGGAGCGGTACTACCGCGAGGACCCCAACGGTACTACCGCTGCACCCCAGCGGTACTACCGCCCGGTCAGCGGTACTACCGCGAGGACCCAGAGGTACTACCGCTGGCCCATACCCCTTGGGCTATATAAAGGAGGGGGAGCCCGTTTTTCTCATCCTATTTCTTCTTCCTCGCGGCTCCTCCCTCCCCTAGCCCGAAAACTCCCTGGTTGGATCTCGCTTCGTGGAGCTCCTTCTCCCCGTTGGTTTGGAAGGGTTGCTCCACCTCTTCTTCCTCCTCCAAGAGCCATGAATCCCGGTAAAGCTCCTCCCTTCTTCTATTTGGTTGATGTTCGTGTTCTAGGGTTAGGAGCATTGGGGATTGGATCAATATCTTTGATCTTATGGCTAGTTCTTGGATGGCATGAAGGAGATATTTGAGGGGAGTATAGGTCCTATGGTTTGTTGTTGATTTTGTTGCCATGCCCTAGGATTTACTCATTTTAGATCTAGCACTTGAACTGTTTGGATTAGATCTAAAACTTGCTCTCTCTTGTCTAGGCATGTACGTATTTCGGTGTTACTAAGTGTTCCTCATGACAGTAGGGCTGGGGTGTAGGTCTTAGTGTTCATATACAGCCCATGCCCTCGAAACGATTCTTTATCTGTCAGATCTGAAAGTCAAACCCCCAGCGGTACTACCGCCAAGGGTAGCGGTACTACCGCTATGACCCCCAGCGGTACTACCGCCAGGGGTAGCGGTACTACCGCTAGGCCCCAGCGGTACTACCGCCAGGGATAGCGGTACTACCGCCATGAGCATTCACTGTGTATTTTCTGTGTTTCGTGCTTAGCAATGAGTGTTTACTTGTTCTGCGTTTTCAAGATTCATTGCCTTGACTCTTCTTGTCGCCTCTTTTTCGCTGTGTGTTCTGTGTCACAAGTGGCTCTTCTCGCCGTTCGAACCCCCCACGGGACACGTAGTCCAAACAGTATCGCAACCAAGAGGCGCCCGAGGGATCTGCCACCTCTGGTCTGCCACCCAAGAAGAAGTCCTTCAAGAAGGTCGCACACAAGGATAAGAGGGTCAATGTCCGAACAATGTCCCCCAAGGACTTTCTGCAATTTCGCACTAAGAACCACTATCTCAATGAGAGGGATGTGATCGAAGATGTTGACCATGTCTGGGCAAGGGACCAGTGCAGGATCTATCATGATGTTGTTGCTCATTTCAAGAAGAACTATGTCTCTGTTCAGTGGATTGACCTGACACATCTTCAGCGGAACATGGACTATTTTGGTGATGCCCTCTCTCTGGTTGACAAACTGGGCATCAAGGACATCATCACCTTCAAGACAGATTTTGATCCCACTGCTGTTGCTCAGTTTTATGTCACGGTCCATTTCTCTCCTGATGCAGAGCGCTCCATGGTGTGGATGACTGGGTCAAAGAAGATGACCGGTTCCTGGCGTGAGTTCATGCAATTCCTCCACATTGATTTCGAGGGTGCTGACACTCCTCTTGGGCTGCGTCCTCATGCTGCAGCCCCCACCGATAGGGCCCCCGCAAAGGACAGACTGCAGAAACTTTATCTGAGGAAGGGGGTGCTTCCCAAGCACCTGGATATCATGCATCGGATCCTTCGCAACACCCTCTTCCCTCGCATTGGTAACTTCGACGAGGTTCATGGCTCCTTGGCTGAGATGCTGCTGCTGTGTGAGGAGGCTATGTCTCAGGAGTATGCTCAGATGGATATTTCTGATGTGATGTTCACGGAGCTCTGGAACTGCATCATCATGCGTAAGGTTCCCATCTACGGGCCTTATCTGTTCGCATACATTCGCCATAAGTGGCAAGAGGCTTTTCCGGAGGAGCTGCTCTACGCTCAGTCTGACTACATTGTGCACGACCCGATCAGGCTTCGCATCAAGGACAAATGGGCCAACCCATCTACTTCCTCTCAGCACATGGATACTGATACAGAGACTGCTGCTGACAGAGGAACCGCCTCTCAGTCCCGCTCGTCTGCCATGCCATCTTGGGCTATCAAACTGCAGGACAAGATGAAGACTCTTTTCTGTATGCAGGCCAAGGGTCAGTACCAGACGCACGTGGCTCAGAAGGAGAGCCGCCAGAGGCATAAGCGTGTTCTCAGGACCCTGGATGTGGACATCTCCAGCGGCTCAGAGGACAACATCACTCCTGAGGCTACTTGGATGCACGCTCAAGGGTACTAGTGGTCTGGCGATGAGGCGGAAGAGGAGGAGCAGACCGATCAGGAGGGGACAGATGAGTCTGGTGATGCTGAAGATGAGGAGTAGCTATCTGTGGCATTAGGTGTGCCCCTTTTTGGTGTCTTGTGCCAAAGGGGGAGAGAGTCTAGGATTTGCTTGCTTTCATATTCGAACTTTGCGTTGCTTTGCTTTATTTCGTGTGGTTTGCTTCGAACTTGGTTTGCTCTAGTTTGCTATCTTCTGTGAGACATGAACTTATGTGAGATTTATTTCCATCATATGCTGTGAATCATATGCCCCGTATTGTCATATATCTCTATCTTTTTGTTCTCATATTATTCTCTGTGCAAATCAGGTATTGTCATCAATCCACCAAAAAGGGGGAGATTGTTGGGGCATAGTTTATGCCTAAGTAATTTTGGTGATTGATGACAGTACCGTACAGGACTAACCGTGTGTGTTAAGGTTTCAGATAACACACGTCAACGGCACAAGACGACACGTCTCCTCTCTCATGGAACGGAAGCACGACGCTCTCTACGATTCTCTTTATTTGAGTCATAGGAAAGTCGTACTATTAAGAGGGGAGCCGTAGTGGAAAGGTTTGGGTGGAATCTATCTTTGCACACGCACACTTCACATTCTCCCTTTCCTTTATCTTTGGAGCGGCCCTCGCCACTTGGTTTTTAGCATCTCTGCAAAATGGTCCCCAGCGGTAGTACCGCTAGACTGCTAGAGGTAGTACCGCTGCAGCCAGCGGTAGTACCGCTCGCTGGCGGTAGTACCGCCCGTGGCCAGCGGTAGTACCGCTCCAGGTGTTTTGTTCCACCTACCTAGCGGTAGTTCGTGGACGGACCCTTTTGCGAAGAGTTTCTTGGCGGTAGTAGTGTTTTTGGACTACCAAGGGGCCAGCGGTAGTACCGCTGGTGTCAGCGGTAGTACCGCTGGTGTCAGCGGTAGTCCCGCCAGGCGGCGGTAGTACCGCTCCTGCTCCGCGGTAGTACCGCTGGAGTACCAGCGGTAGTACCGCTGCAAGCAGCGGTAGTACCGCTAGAGCTCGGGCAGAGAGTGGGAAAACGGTGTGAATTTTCCCCCCACTATATAAAGGGTTCTTCTAGCTGAGGAACCCTATCTCTTACCTCTCTAAGCTCCATTGTTACGCCCCAAGCTCAAAAGTGCCCGATCTCTCTCCCTAGCCAATCAAACTTGTTGATTCTTTAGGGATTGGTTGAGAAGGCCTAGATCCACACTTCCACCAAGAGAAAAGTTGATTCCCCCACCAATCCCTTGCGGATCTTGTTACTCTTGGGTGTTTGAGCATCCTAGACGGTTGAGGTCACCTCGAAGCCATATTCCATTATGGTGAAGCTTCGTGGTTTAGTTGGGAGCCTCCAAGCTTTGTGTGGAGTTGCCCCAACCTTGTTTGTAAAGGTTCGGTCGCCGCCTTCAAGGGAACCTATAGTGGAATCACGGTACCTTGCATCGTGCGAGGGCGTGAGGACAATACGGTGGCCTTAGTGGCTTTTTGGGGAGCATTGTGCCTCCACACCGCTCCAACGGAGACGTACTTCGTGTCAAAGGGAAGGAACTTCGGTAACACATCCTCGTATCCATCGGTTCCACTCGTGGTTATCTCTATCCTTTACTTTGTATTTGCTTATGCTTGTGACTATATCTTACTTGTCTTAATAGCTCTCGTTGTTAGCTTCTATAGGGTTCACCTCATTGTCGTATTATTTGTGAACCCGTATAGTGTTTACCTTTACTTGCTAAGATTAATTAAAAAGTGGTCGTTGTCTATTCACCCCCCCTCTAGCCAACCATATCGATCCTTTCAACAATGTTAACCATATAATTGCATCACCTTATTATCCCCAGTCTAGTGGTAAAGTTGAATTGAGTAATCGAGAAATAATTTAATCTTGCAAAAGACTGTTAATAGATCTAGGAAACAATTGGTCTAAGAAACTTGATGATCTTGCAGAAAGTCTTGCCACCCGCATGTCATCCACCTGAACACACAACAACATCGTCCCACTAGCTCACAATTCTCGTCCCTGATGAACACCGCACCCATCTCCTCGTGTAAACACGACTAGGTCGAGATTACAACTCGTTGTGCAATAGGGACTGGGTCACCGGCGAGCCCCGCCGCTTGCATCGAAGCACCAACGAGAACAACCAGAGGTGTCATGGTTTTGTCATGGCAGATGTCCTTGTGAGAGAACTAAGGTGTGAGGAAGAATTTGGGTTCGCTCGGAGTTGATCCCAGAATCTGTAGGTGGTGGCACGATGGGCTGACCCGCTCAGCTCATATGTGAGAAACTGGCTCTCTGAATATTTATTTCTTCTGACAAGAGGGCTTTGCAACCAGAGGGTCACCAACGATCCTCGCCACTTTGCATCATTGTCGTGAATAAATATTATGTAACTATGCACTTTTCTATCAATTGCCCAACAGTAATTTGTTTACCCACCGTATGCTTCTACGAGAGAGAAGCCTCTAGCAACAACTATGGCCCCCGGGTCTCCTCACAAATATATTTACAAAAGCACTAATATTATTGTGCACTTTTATTTCTGTTATTTTATTTTATATTTATATTATCTATCTATCACTGCTTATCGCTTGCAAGTAACGAGTTCAAGGTCCTTGACAACCCTCTTGCCCACGTTAGGTGCAAGTGTTCGCTATTTCATGTGTAGGTACCAACGACGGGCATTTGCGTGGTCCTCCTATTGGTTCGATAACCTTGGTTCTCACTGAGGGAAATACTTATCTCTACTATGTCGCATCTCCTCTCCACTTTGGGGAAAATCCCAACATAGTTTACAATTAGCACAACTCGACGTCTTGTGGGTTTCAACTCGGCATGTGCCAGTCGAAGCATCAACTCCTGGTTGCAGCTAGGTGTAATGCTGGTTCCAACTCAGGTTGCACTGATTGCAACATCTTGGCTTCCCG